>NC_083097.1:70035902-70335902 GCF_949774975.1 Lagenorhynchus albirostris
GAAGATAGTGACTCAGTCTCTCAGTTTTTTAAATAATGGTATGAATATTGACTGCTTACACAGTTAGGAATTAGTGTACACAAAATAAGAGATGACGGGGCTTCCCTGGTGGCGCAGTGGTTGAGAGTCCGCCTGCTGATGCAGGGGACACGGATTCGTGCCCCGGTCCAGGAAGATCCCACATGCCGCGGAGCGGCTGGGCCCGTGAGCCATGGCCACTGAGCCTGCGCGTCCAGAGCCTGTGCTCCGCAACGGGAGAGGCCACAACAGTGAGAGGCCCGCGTACCGCAAAAAAAAAAAAAAAAAAGAAAGATGACGATTTAAAAAAGCAAACTATAGGGACTTCCCTAGTGGTCCAGTGGTGAAGAGTCCGCCTTCCAATGCAGAGGAAACGGGTTCAATCCCTGGTCGGGGAACTAGGATCCCACACGCTGCAGGGCAGCTGAGCCCACATGACACAACTATTGAGCTCACGCACCTCAACGAGAGAGCCCACATGCTGCAAACTACAGCAACCACGCACCCTGGAGCCCACATGTCACAAGTAGAGAGAAGCCCAAGCACCACAACTAGAGAGAAGCCCAAGTGCTACAATGAGGAGACTATGTGCTGTAACGAAAGATCCCACATGCCTCAACAAAGATCCCGTGTGCCACAGCTAAGATCCGAGGCAGCCAGAAAAATAAGGAAAATAAATAGATAAATATATTTTAAAAATAAATAAAGAGCAAAATATAAATCTGCATCTGTTCTCTATGATACAAAAAAGATTATTTTTAAATCATTGACATTTTATTTTTCATAGCTTCTTCTGTGTGTGTGTGTGTGTGTGTGTGTGTGTGTATCTTTTTAAATTGCCCTTCCCCATTCAGGCATCATTTTAAGCTGAGATTTATCAAATATGTTATTTTAACTGCTGCTATTTTGTTTTATGTATTTTAATTGAAGTTTTAAATTTTGTGCTTGCACTCCATGGAGTAATAATAACCACAAAGGGTATGATTTTATTAATTAAAAAAATAAATTTGAAAACAATGCCCTAAATATGTTAGACAACGAGGTTATAGATGCACTTCCAAGAGATATATGGCTCTAAATGTGTGCCTGTGTATCCTTAAATACATGTGAATCTTTTTATATAACATCAACAGATAGAATGGTAAAATAAAAGTCTAAATTGCTTTCCTAAAAAGCATTACATTTTTGAACTAGTTGGGTTACAAGGTGTTTCTAAAGGGAGAATTTCACCAAGATTATATTGTTATTGTTTGTTCACAATTATTGGATAGCCACTGTATCTAATACTATGCTATACACTAGAGAAAAAAGGAATGACCCACCCAAAAAATAATTTGCCATCAAGAAGGTTGCAATCAAAAAAACAGACACACAGTTGCAAAACCATGTAAAAACTGCTAGGGCACAGCTAGATATGGAGTTCTACAGGCAGAGAAAAGGAGAGACCCTTGAGTTGAGACTTGCAAAATAGTTAGGCATTATCCAAGAAGGTAAAAGCTGTAGTGGGCATTCCAGAGGAAGGGTGCAAGTGTGAGAGCACAGAGCAAAGAACCATTCAGTGCAGCTGGGGAGCTGTGAGAGATGGAGAAGGAAGAAGGAACTCGGCAAGAGGCAGGGGCTAGACTATGAGAGACCATACGGGCCATGCTAAGGAGCTTGGACAGTAAGCAATGGGAAATACTCAGAGAATTTTATGTAATGAAGTAACAAAATCAAATCCATAACTGAGAAAAGTCATAGTGATATGAAGGATGACCTGCAAGGGGACAAGTACAGAGGTAGAGAAGTCATTGCACCACCCAAGAGACAATGATAAGGGCCTGAATGAAGGCACTGTCAGAGAGGCTGGAAGGCAGATTTAGACTACATCTCAGAGATGGGGTTGATAGGAATTGGTGAATGATTAGATGAAAGGCATGAAGGAAAAGGAGGAGTTGAGGATGACCATGACAGTTCTGGCTTGGGTGCCCATATAGATGGTAGTTCCAGTTTGCTGAGACAGGAAATAAAGAGAGCAAGATGTTGGTGAGTAGGAGGAAATGTAAGGAGCTCAGTTTTAGACATGTTCTGTTTAATGTGGTCATGTCACACCCCAGTAGAGATTCCAGTAGATGGTTGGCTCAGTGTGTTCTGGCCATGGCTGCCTTTCTGATCTGTCTCATTTCCTCCAACTTTACCTGCACTCCAGTCACTAACCTTCCACTTTCATCATTGGGACACTCCATGTTTGGCTCTGCTTTAGGGACATTGGGCTTCTTGTTCCTACTAGGGACCTTGCATGGCTGATTCCCTCATTTCATCCAAGTATCTATCAAAGGGCTCTCAAAAAGACTTTTCTTTCCATTGTATATGAAGTTACCTCCAACACCTATGTCACTCTCTAGCCCTATATCTGTATTTTTCTTTGTTTATGATATTTATCACTGCCTGAAATTACATCGTTCATTTATTTGCCTTCTTGCTTTTTGACTGTTTGCCTTAGCAGAATGTTTCATATGGCAGCAGTCTTACCTGACATTCTTTTCTATATCCTCAAGTGCCTAGAAAAGCTCATGGCATGTAGTCAGGAATCAACAGGCAGCACTGAGGGCCCACCTGAGGATGGAGGTCACCAGGTTGTAGTTGTACCAACTTTGGTAGTTTCCTGGTACTCTTTATCAGCACTCAGAAATTTAGACACGAAGAAGGTGGGTTGGACTAGTCCACAGCATACAAGAGAGCAAAATATCTATGTCAGAGAAATGAGAGAAACGGCAAAAGAAAAAAAAAAAAATGACCAAAATTGTATTCAATGGCCTCAAGACTAAAGAAGAAAGGAAGTGTATGAGGTCCCTGACTCAATTTGGCTTAAGAAGAAAAACAGGAATTTGCGGCCTCATGAAACTGAAAATTGAAAAAATAAATGTCCCTTTAGGTTTATCTAATTTTATTTGCTTGAAAATTATCTCTAAGCTCTGATTTTCTCTGTTTGTGTGGGCTTTATTATTTAACATGTTCTCCCTAAGTGGTAGCCAACATTTTCAATGGCAGGAACAGACTTATGTTTCACCAACATAGCACCCCAAGAGAAAGTGGATCTCTCTTCCCTAATAATGCTGACAAAATATGGCTTGACATGTGCACCCCTGAATTAATCACTATGACTAAAGAAATGGAGTGCTATGATTGGCCACGCCTGGGTCACATGCCCATCCCTGGATCAGAGGATGATATCATCACTATCCAATCCATAAACTGAAGTTAGGGTAGGAGTGTCCCCCTCACGGAATACTGAGTAGACAAAGAACACATGTGCACTACAGAACAGAAAACACTGAGGAACCAGTGGGGTAAAAGGAATCAGAAGGAAAGTTCAAGTGCTTGAGGACCTCAACAAGATCAAAGCACATTGTTGGAGGAGGAAATGAGGGAATGAAAGAACTGTCAGGATGGAAGAACTGTAGACAGGCAGGAGCAAAGTCTCAGCAAATATGGGGGAGCAATCTGTGATGCAATATTAAAAAGCATAAAAGAAGGAAAGAGGATGGTAAAACCAGGTGCTGTAAACCAAAAAGTAATGTGATTAATTAAACAAGCATTAAGAGTAAAGCCTAGGCAACAGTAAATTCGAGAAACAACTTACCCATTAACTGAGCCATCAAACCAATTCTTTCCCTCAATCTATTGGTTGTTTAATTGGGTTGATCAGTTAATGGAGCCAATACAAATAATAAATATAGTAAATAAGAAGAAAGATACAGTAAAATATAGTAAATATAGCAAATAAGAAGGGATTTTGTCAAGAGTAAACATGATACATATGTACCCTTAAAACTTAACTATGGGCCAAAAAATGCCTGGATGTGTTTTGTCCTGGCTAATTCCTTCTATTTGTATTAATCTCATATCAATAAAGTATTCAGTTGTGTGGTGACATTGCAGCCGCCACATAATTGTTCATCTAGCTTTTTAGATTAGGGACTGTTATTCCCATGCGTTAAGTGGTTGAGCCTGGCAAAGTAATAATGTACATCAGTTGGTTTTTTTTCTAAGAAGCTACTTATTTTTCACCTAATTTTAATGTCTTAAGAGTATCTAATAAAAGTGGCAAAATAATTATACTATCTGGTTACTATTAGAAGTACCACCCAGAATGTAAATTGGTGCAGCCACTATAGAAAACAGTGTGGAGGTTCCTCAAAAAACTAAAAATAGAGTTGCCATATGATCCAGCAATCCCACTCTTGGGCATTTACCCAGACAAAACTATAATTCGAAAAGATACATTCATCCCTATGCTCATAGCAGCACTATTTACTATAGCCAAGATATGGACGCAACTTAAGTGTCCATCAACAGATGAATGGATAAAGATGTGGTGTGTGTGTGTGTGTGTGTGTGTGTATCATAGAATATTATTCAGCCATTTAAAAAGAATGAAATAATTCCATTTGCAGCAACATGAATGGATCTAGAGATTATTGTACTAAGCGAAGTTAAGTCAGACAGAGAAAGGCAAATACTGTATGATATCACTTATACGTGGAATCTAAAATACGACACAAATGAACATATCTATGAAACAAAAACAGACTTACAGACATAGAGAACAGTCTTGTGGTTGCCAAGGGGGGAGAGGAGGGGAAGGATGGACTGGGAGTTTGGGATTAGCAGATGCAAACTACAGTATTATATACAGAATGGATAAACAACAAGGTCCTACTGTATGGCACAGGGAACTATACTCAATATCCTGTGACAAACCATAATGGAAAAGAATATGAAAAAGAAGATAGGGGCTTCCCTGGTGGCGCAGTGGTTGAGAGTCCACCTGCCAATGCAGGGGACATGGGTTCGTGCCCTAGTCCGGGAAGATCCCACATGCCGCAGAGCGGCTGGGCCTGTGAGCCATGGCTGCTGAGCCTGCGCGTCCGGAGCCTGTGCTCCGCAACGGGAGAGGCCACAGCAGTGAGAGGCCCGCGTACCGCAAAAAAAAAAAAAAAAAAAGAATATAGATGTGCAAAACTGAATCACTTTGCTGTATAGCAGAAATTAAACACAACATTGTAAGTCAACTATACTTCAAAAAATTTTTTTAAAAAAAGAAGAACCACCCAAGACAGGGACAGAAATGACTCAAGTGCTCATCATTGATGACCATAAGTTATCTCATAGGTGCAAACAGCATATCATCATGTTCAGGAGTATTACATAGGAATGCTCTTACCCCATTCTTGTTTCCATGAGGAAGTGTTTTTCCCCAAGCACTTACATCTTTTTGCTCCACCTTGCTTTCTCATTCAGTAGGAAACCTACCTGTTTGCAGGTATAGGGAGAGATAGAGACATGTGTAGCTCTTCTCTAACACTGGAAGGTGGCGTTCTGCTCTGCTCCTCCATTCTGGAAGTGGTACGGGGCAGCCCCCATGTGGGGAGGCCTTCTCGGACCTGGCACCGCCCATGGCTGGCTGAGAGGTCTGATTCTGCAGTATGATAATAGGAATCCCACTGTTGTTCATATTCTCCAAACATCAGCTTCATCGGTAATAAAGGGGACACCTGGGCACTCCATCTGACTATCTTTTGTCTTCTTTCTCAAATAATTCCATACTTAGGCTATGTTAAGGTGCAAATCCCAGAAAGGTAGTATCTGCAAATCCCAGAAAGGTAGTATCTACTTTTAAACCAAATGTATTTCAGGAGACCAAAACTTAAAGCCGCTTGCTGTAAGACAAAATTCTATGCATAAGCTATTGTTTTTATTGACTCAGATATTAAATAAACAAATAAAAAGAAAAAGAAATGAAATATAGATCTTAATTAACCAGCATAGAAGAAAACTACAGAATTCAAGCACATAACATGAACTAGGACTCTTTCACGTAACTCTTACTGTTCTCCAAATATGTTCAGTCTATCAGCACCAGCATCCAAAACTGCAACAGTTACATTAAAATTTAAACAGTAAAAATAGATGAAAAAATTTACCTTTAATATTATGTTTACTTCTTTTGGAGAAGAAAAGGAAAAAACCTATTTTCCAGCCACCTGACTAACATTCATTTCTCCAATACATTCACCAAACATCAACTGATCGTCTATCTACAAAGGGCAACATATTATCTATAAACACTATGCATACAAACCACCATGGTTTCTACTCTCAAGGAACATACAATAAAACTGGGGAGATGGTATAAATGTACAAGTACCTAGTATAAGGCAATATTTGCTAAGTCCCGTAAGAGGTAATAAAAATCCCATTGCTGTTCATAACAAATCGAGACCTCTCTCAGAGGAGAAAAGCCTGTGGAAATTAGGTGGCATTTTTGCTGGAGATAACAGGGGACAGTATAAAAGGAGGAGCAAACGTGTAGAGTTTAGAAAGCACAAGGCAAGAGCTTTTGGGGAAAAGTGAGAGATGAAACTGGAAAGGTATTTTGGGGCCATATCTGGAGCGGGGCTTGAATCTTAAAGAGAGTTAAAAATGTTTGGAAAAACTGCTGTGTGGGATGAGCAGTGAGTCAGCAAGAGATGAATAAAAGAAGTGCTGAGCAGAAATGACAGCTCGGTTAAAGTAAAGGAGCATGAATTTGTGGCAGGCTCAATCAGTACAGCTTTCTCTAGCAGCACTGCAGCCCATGGAGGAAGCAATTGCAAGTTCAAGGTCAGTGGGGAATTTTAGGGGATAAGCAAAGGCACTGCTGAGTTGGCTGCCCAAGGAAAGCAGGATATCAGGAAAGAAATGAAGTCAGAAAGACTCTAACAGAGAAGAGGAAAAAAGAGCAGAGGCAGGGTTATGATGAAAGTGAAGATCAGGGTCAGTATGAATAACAAATTTAGAATAACTGATGCATGATGGTAGGATACTCAGAATTGGACATTGTGGAGATAGATGATGAGATCCAAGGATGGAGTGGAGGTGGGGATTGTTGGCGTGAAGGAGGTAAGGGGCTGTGGAGTCACCAACATGATGATAGTGATGGACAAAGTTAAACTGGGTGCCTAAGGAAAAAAAGGACCCCAGGGCTTAGTGTACCATAGCAGTTAGGATAGAGGTAGGGAGGTATCAGACCCTCAGAAAGAGGAGAGATTGCTGAATTTCAACAGCCAGAACAATAACCTAGAATTGGCAATGGAGAACAAAGAGCCTTGACTCTTTTCTTTGTCCCCTGTATTAGTGCTAAAGGAAAGGAAAAGGAGAAGGCTGTACTGGGAGGAATTTCATGGACAGCAATATCATTAATGAGAAAGCAGCGTGCTTTAAAGAAAAGAAGCAGAAAGAGTGAGAAAGAAATAGAGGATATAGGCAAGTTTCATAAAAATAGCGGGGAAATCACAGAGCATAACCCATAGGACCTGGTAACACAAAAAGGCAAAGTCTAACTCTAGGACTTATTAGGGTTAGTCACAAACATTCTGATTCACAAAGCAGACATAACCTGAACTTGCTTTGGCCAGTTGAATGTGATCAACTAACGTGTGTCACTTCTGGTGGAAGCTTTGCAAGCTGGTACACAATTCACCAAATTCTCTTGACCTAAGGCAAGCTAGAAGCTCATGTCATAATGGAGCTCCAGTCATCTGGCTCCCTTCATGACTCTGAAAAGCAGAGTCCCTTGCCAACTTATGATACACATGTTGCATGAGTGAAAAATAAACCTTTGTTGATTCAAGGCACTGAGATTTGGTGGATGTTTGTTACTACAGCCCAACCTGTCCTGACGGATATACAACCCAAGCAACTGGAACCAAGAAGCCATTTTACAAAGTACTTGAGATGTATCCTACTCATGATTCTCATAAAATAAAACAGCATTTGAGAGTCACAAAATTTTCATCTAGAGAAATAACTCCGAGAGTTTAGGCAAGAATACTCCCAAGATTAGGATTCCCTAGAGCTCTTTGATAGTTTAGAACCAGCAAGAGCCTCTGGGACCTACTCTCTCCTTCAAACTCACTGCCACCCCAATCTTTTAGCATCATTAAGCCTATGCCACAGACTCCAGGGAAAAGTTCAGCCTAAAGGGATCACTCTTGGTGAAAGATTTGGCTAAAGATAGAGGAAATAGCCGAGAGGAAGAGTTCATGCCTGGATAATGTGCAGAGAATAGATAAGAAGCTATCAAGAAATTGCTACAGAGGCTCACTGGACATACAATCTGAATTCTGAGTGAGAAAGGTAACTAGGGCTCACTTAACAAATATTTGGCAATTTGGCAATGATCAGAAGACAGAATTTAGTGACTGGAAGATTTCAGGAGCTGATAGGATCAACCAACTTCAATATTAGATGGGTAACCTGCTGTTTACTTTTTTTTGCTTTTCTTTCCATCTTTATTTACTTTTCACAGACTGGGAGATATGGTGAGCAGGATTTGGTATGCCTGTGATGTTTCCAGTTATACCGGCCAACACCTATAGAAAATTTCATCAGTTCACAACATTTTAACTTTTTAATAGAGCCTAGTAGTAATGGTACTATGTGAAGGATCTTATCTCCTGAACCAAAGAAGCACTATATATATATGTCTTCCTCTTCCCATTTTTAATCAACTCTCTTATACTTGCTCCAATTTCTAGTCCCATGGGTGCTGGCTTTTATACCCGACAACATAGATGTTTGGTGAGATGCCAGTTCCCGCCTTCTATGGGATGATTCCAGCACCAAGTGACAGACTCCCAAGCAGGATAGTCTCACTCAGAGCTGTCATTTATGGCTTATAATATATGGTACACTAATGACTTTGTGACACTGTTATTCCTTTTCTTAGCTTCTCAAAGGACACCTGGCTCAACTGAACAACTAGCTTATTTTGTCACACTGTAGGTCATGCCGACCCTTAGAAAGAGAATTGAAGAGCGGAGGGAGCAATATGCAATTGTCACACCATTACTCCTAGCCCTAGAAATGCAGTGATACAGAAGTTCAGAGATACAAAAGAGACTGCTGGGAAAGTTGGTTGCTTTCTTAGATCTGACAAGGATAATTCCAGAGCCTGTGGCTTCCAGTAATAAGGTTTCAGACTGGCACTATTTAGATGTATGTATGTTATTGACAGTTTTCTTTAGGTTACACTAAAAGTTCCCAGGAGTTAGCACCATAGGCCATAGTCTAGAAGAGAAAATGAGACTCATTTACGCATTTTAGTGAGATGTGCATTGATAAGAAAAAAGGAGGTAGATAGAGAAAATTTTGCATTTGAAGATTCTGAACAAATATCGGATATCTATTATTGTTACCATTAGATTATTTTTCCATTTATTTAGCATTTTCAAAGCCAAACACTATACCACAGGGTTTCTTTTGTTGACTTTACATCTTCTCTTTTCATAAATGAGTAGGGTCTGCCATCTTAATTATATTGAATAGTATGTCTTCTCCCTTTTCATTTAAATTCTGTTTAAGCCAGACATAAGGTACTACTTCCATTTAAACAAATTAGATTAATGGAGTTTTAATAACTCAGCCACTATTATTCAAAATAGGCCTAAGTCTGACATATGTGCTGGCAACTCAGAAAGGAGTTTTATTTGGAAATTATGGCTTTGGATGGATAAGATGTTTTCCAACTCTTATATAATACTTGATTTTGACATGAAATCACTTTTTATACATATTTTTCTAATATAAAACCTGGACCATGGTTAACTTTTGCCCAGACAAGAAATTACAGTGGACAATAATTTGTCAGAACTCTGCCCACAGTATGGAATATTTTCTCTTTCATTGTCAGTTCACAGTACATACCAGGAGGGGTTTGGGCATACAACCTTAGTAGTAATTCCAATTCTGCCATAAAACAAGGAAGAAAGGATATCAAGAAATTCTGGGACATAACTGTGTAGCAGAACATGAGTGTTCTTGTTTTCATGTTTATCTTCCTTTTGCTGCATAAGAAGGATGAAATAGAAACATTTCCATTCTTCTCCAAAAGACATTTGAAAATTAAACCCTACCTGAATTTGAGGAAGGGGGACAACTCCTGCCATTGATGCTGGTTCTAGGTTTTACAAGCCATCAAGATCTATTGAGAAAGAAAATGAATGAAACAATTTATTTGAAGAGTAAAGAGATAGGGATTTCCCTGGCGGTCCAGTGGCTAAGACTCCACGCTCCCAATGCAGGGGGCCCAGGTTCGATCCCTGGTGGGGGAACTAGATCCCACATGCCACAAGTAAGAGTTCCCATGCAGCAGCTAAAGATCCCACATGCCACAACTAAAAGATCCCGCACGTGGCAACGAAGATACCGCATGCTGCAACTAAGACCCGGCTCAGCCAAATAAATAAATAAATATATTTTTTAAATACCTAAAAAAGAAAAAGAGTAAAGAGATAGACTGGAAGGAAGAATGAAGGACAGGTTTCACCAGATGGGCTCCAGACACCTGGGAGCTGAAGCCAGTGAGGGGAATTAAAGAGCTGCTTCCAGGCTGGCTGGAATGCCCTGGATTGTGGAGGGAGAATGCTTTCACCACCAACCACCCAGGCTCAAGCCACTCAAGCCAGATGCCTGTATTAGTTTCCTATTGCTGCTGTAGCAAATCACCACAAACACAGTGGCTTAAAACAACACAAATTGATTCTCTTACAGTTCTGAAATTCAGAAGTCCCAGGTAAGTCTTACGGGGCTAAAATCAAGGTGTCAGCAGGGCTAGTTTCTTCTGGAGGCTCTAAGAGGGAATCTGTTCCTTGCGTTTTCCAGCTCCAAGAGGCTGTCATTCTTTGCCTCATGGCCCTCCCTGCCTCATGGCCTTTTCTCTCCCTGCTTCTGCTGTCACATTGCCTTCCACCTTTGACCTTCTACCCTCCTTGTAATAAGGACTCTTGTGATTATATTTAGGGCCCATTTAGATAATCCAGGATAACTTCCCCATCACAAGGTCTTTAACTCAATCACGTCTACAAAGCATCTTTTGGAATTTAAGACAACATTCACAGGGGCCTGCAAATTATTTTACCGGAATAACGCATATTCTTCACAGAGAGGAAAATAATTCTCTTGTTATAGTTGGTCACAGAAAAACTAAACCATTTAATGCCCACCAGACGAGCTCATGGCATTGCTGCACATCAGGTCTGGGTGGCCCAGCGGCAGTGTAAAGTTAGTTATAGATTCCCATGCTCTCTAACGCCCTTCCAGCCAGAACGGCAGCACCTCGCTCCTTACCTTGGAGAGGTATAAATCTGAAGCACAAGTGAGCTACCATTCCAATAATCACAGATCCTTTAAAAATCTCAACACTCAAGAAAGATGTGGAAAAGGTTATGTTTGAAGTCAATACACAGCACAGGCTTCTTACAGTCAATTTTATTAGGTTTTTAAAGAGAATTATAGATGATAATGGATCCGTGGAATAATGGATAGCCCCAGAGGAACTACAAAGCTGTGGTGCATGTGAAGGGCTCCAGTAATGCCGTAGGAAGTGTAGGCCCAGCAATTTATGAATAGCCAATGTATTCATAGAAGAAATTTAGCTTCATATTAAAGTTGATATAATATACTGGTATTTAATTCTCAGTAATGATTTTTATTGATTTCCACATTCTGGTAATGCAAGCAAATAAAATGCCTTAGAACCTCACAGACACTATTATGGAAAGAAAAATATTTTCATTCTTATAATTAGGTCATTGTGATAGCTTTTCATTCACTCATTCATTCATTAAA
This sequence comes from Lagenorhynchus albirostris, assembly GCF_949774975.1. Classification (NCBI taxonomy): domain Eukaryota; kingdom Metazoa; phylum Chordata; class Mammalia; order Artiodactyla; family Delphinidae; genus Lagenorhynchus; species Lagenorhynchus albirostris. Next base: position 70,047,573 of record NC_083097.1, read on the forward strand.
CGAATCTTTTCTGATTGCCTATCTCATGATAGATATTATGGGAATATAAATACTGGTAATTATTTAATCATGTTTTACAGTTTACATGGCACTTTTTCAGATATTATTTCATTTAATAGTTCTAGGTGCCCTGTGAGGTAATATTTTTACCATCACCTTACAGATGGGGAAACAAAAGACTCACACAGTCAAGTGTCTTCCCAAAGGTCACATGGTCTTGGGGAGCTGATAGACCTATAACTTAATCTTAATTCTTCTGTCTCCAGAGCCACTATGCCACATCATATCATTTGCTCCCTGTCTTCTGAAATCTAACAGCCTTTGAGGGGTATTGTACATAAATATTTGTAATACCAGGTAAGAAGTCGTCTATAGCACAATCTCAAGGCAGTGCAAGTATTTTCCCAGGCTCCTGGCTATCTCATCAGTCACATTTTTCTGGAGAATTACTCCTTTCCCATTCCTCTACTCAAACCAAAAGTTAACTACCTTTTCAGCTTTCATCTAAAGTTTTATCTCTCGATTAACAGCCATTTTCCACAATGGAGCACAGCTTTCAATGAGTTCACCAAACTTACTGCCTATATTACAACAAAGAAAGAACAGTGAAGCCTTGCTGGGGTCTGGATACTAGGTAGCCCATGACTCACTTCCCGGTGAGAAAATTCACTACTGCACACCCAGCTTTGCAAGAGATAAGATTTGGATTGTACCTCAGCAATGTTGAAAATACCTTTGAATTGGACATTTTGGGGTCTTGTGAGTAGTCAAAATTCGAAATGTTAAATCCATGAGTGGGCAGGTTCTACAGTGTGCAGAAAGTGCTGCTGAGGAAGTTGAGAGAAAAGAGTAATCACAGTTGATGGAGGGAAGCTGAGAAGGCTTCATGGAGAAGGCAGCTTTGGAGTTGAGCATTCATGTGTAAGTCAGCAATCAACTGGAGATTGTGGAGAAGAGATTCCAAGAGGAAGAAATGTCATGAGAAAAGGTGTGAACATAGGGATGAGCTGGGTCTGTTCCAGATTCACTAAATAGCCACAGGAGAGTAAAGTAGGAGGGGGAAGAAAAGGAGCTGGATTGTATTGTATTTGCTAGCAATAAAAGCTACTGAATGATAAGCAACAAAAATGTACTGTATAGCACAAGGAATTATATTCAGTATCCTATAATAACCTATAATGTAAAAGAATCTGAAAAATAATATATATAATACATATATGTATATATATGAATCACTTTGCTGTACACCTGAAAATAACAGAATATTGTAAATCAACTATACTCCAATTTTTTAAAAAGTGCAGGGAAATGACATTTTCTTTAGAAATGTACTCAAGGAAACACATTTGGCAGAAATGCAGGATGGATTTAAATAGCACCTACCTGAGATCTTTCCCAATCTTCCTCTTTTTGACTAACAAATATAGAGACTAAAAATAGCAGATACCATCCTGGCTTCACTTGCACTAGAACAGAGGAAACTGACCCAGTGCTGGCTAATAAAATGTCAAGGGAAGTCTTCCAAGAGTTATCTGAGAAAGCTTTTCTCTGTTGATAAGAAAGACACAGGAGGAGAAATTCTCACCCTCCCTTCCTGCTGTTAAATGCTCTTGTGTGAGGACCTGATGCCTGGAGCTGCTGCAGCCATATTGTGACCATAGGGGAAGTCAAGGGAGTCACAGAATGCCAACTCAGAACCCTGACATAGCTGAACTATTAAAGCTACCTTGGATCCTCCTACTTAGGATCTTGAAATGGGAGGAAAATTAAGTCCTACCATTTAAGCTGTGTTTAGGTGTTTTATTTGTTTTTTATGGGGCTTTTTTTTCTGTTAGTTTTTCTCTCAGTTTTAGCCAAAGCAGCCTGATACCAGTGGTCACCACAATGATGCTGGTGAAAGGTAATGATTGCCAAGATGGTGTCAATGGTTCTGGAAGTAATAGGATGTATGCAAGAAAAATATATGAGGTAAAATTAAAATCTCATAGACTGATTGGCAACATTGTATAATGTAGTAAAAGTAGGAGTGGTCAATGTTTACCCAGTACAGACTGAGGAGAGAGTCCTGGACCCGGAGGCTGTGGACAGATCCAGGACAAGACTTGGAAGCTGCTGACCTCACCAAGCAATTGATCTCACCTTTAGGCACTGTTTGGGGGCAGGGGAGACAATTGGCTTTCTACTCTGATATACTAAATCAGTTCTCCCAAACTTCACAAACTAAATGTAGATAACAAGAAAAAGAAAGTGAGTAAATCTTAGCCCATAGTCTTTGGACTCATTACTACTGAATGGTGATTTTTGTAATAAATAAGGAATTCTGGAAGGGGGGAAAAATGGGCTGAAAAGTTAACTTTGGTTTTGGTCAAGTCAAGTTTTAGATGAAAGTAAGGATACACAGGTATAGATCTCTGGGAGGTGACTGGAAATTTATAAGGTCTGAAGCTTATGCAGAAATGCTGACTGAAGGCAGACCCATTTTATTGAGGCTATGAAATCAGTCAGATTGCCAAGAGAACAAGACAGAAAGCCAGGGTAGAGGAAAATGCTCATTTTTGTAGGTGAATATCCTCCATGTCCTGAGCACACCATTAAAAGTTACATGTGTTATCAAATTTAACCCACAACAAAATAAGGAAAAAACTACAAATTCCATTTATAGGAGAGCAAACAGGAGTCCAGAGAACTTACACATTATTCCCAAGGTCCAAGGGGTAGCACAACCAGGATTCCAATGCCAGTCAAAAAACAAAAGCCACTGGGCATATATCTGGAGAAAACATAATTTGAAAAGATACATGCACCTCAATGTTCACAGCAGCACTATTTACAATAGCCAAGACATGGAAGCAACCTAAGTGTCCATCAACAGATGAATGGATAAAGAAGATGTGGTATAAGTATACAATGAAATATTACTCAGACATAAAAAAGAATGAAATAATGACATCTGCAGCAACATGGATGGACCTAGAGATTACCAAACTAAGTGAAGGAAGCCAGACAGAGAAAGACAAATATCATATGATATTGCTTATATGTGGAATCTAAAAAAAAAAAAAAAAGATACAAAAGAACTTATGTATAAAACAGAAATAGACTCACAGACATAGAAAACAAAATTATGGTTACCAAAGGGGAGGATGGGGAAGGATAAATTAGGAGTTTGAGATTAAAATATACATACTACTATATATAAATATATATATATATATATAAAATATATATGTATGTATTACTGAATCACTTTGTTGTACACCTGAAACTAACATTGTAAATTAACTATATTTCAATTTAAAAAAATTTTTAAAGCCTCTGTACCTTATTCTTTTCAAATGCACATGTTAAAAATTTGTTGTAAGATTGCTAAAATGCCTATTCTTATTTTAATTTTTATTATTAAAAAATCATTCTCAAAAATCATTCTCAAATCATAAATATAAACTTTGTATGAATAGTGTAGAAAAGGTATTATTCTCCCAATATTATATTTGGGGAAACATGCTAAAGGTCATATACAAAACCACTCAGTGAATCACGAACCTAATACTAACATTTAATAAATGTTATTGACTCCTTACCGTATGTGGGGAATGAAAGCTACTAAGAGCCCAGGCACTCTCAACAAATTTACAGTCTAGTTGGAGAGATGATACATATATACATATAAAAACTAACAGTACAATACCAGATAGTATAGGATAAGCTATGAGAGTCAGATATTCACATTTTTTAAAATAACTATCTTCCCAACAAATCACTCTTGTTCTGCATAAAAAAAGTCAAGAAAGACCAAGACATTTTATAATAAATTGTATTTAATCAATTGTATTATGCCTGTTTGAACTTAAAAATTATTCCTAAATTGGAATGAAAATATATTCAGATATACTTGCAAGTATCTAAGCAAGTATATTCAAACCTACATTATATTTTTGTGTAGTATTTTCACATTAATAGTCTAATATATGGATAAAAAATCACAAAGTTTTCATGGAGTATTTTCTTCTACCCATGTCATATTTACTGACCTAATCGTACTTATTTACTCTTGTTACATCACCACTAAGTCATTGTTTCAACATGTCAGGGAATATGAACCTTAAGTACATTAGACATTATGCTAGGCTCTGGAGCCAGGAAGATGAGTAGAGCATGTTCTTACCTCGAAGGAGCTCATAATCTCATAGGGAGAAAACAATTTAGATGGTTGCTCACTTGGAAACATATTTCACAGCTTACAGTAAGAGGTACGTTTCCACTAAACACACATTTCAACATGCTAAAAAAAAAAAAAAGGAATGTATTTGATCTAAGGAAATTGCAGACTTCTGACTGGAACCAGTATTAATGAGATGCTAAACTAAATTCTTCTCATTGCAGAAAACTAAAAATTTTTGGTATATTTTCCACCAGACTAAAAGAAAATTTATACAAGTAAAAAAGAAAACTTGCCATCTTTACACAGCATTTTATATTAATCCTTAATGAACGTGGTGGTGTATTTTCTGATTTAAATACAGCCACTTAACAGAAACAAGCATTTGAGTGTGTACTAATGTGAGACCAGGAAATCTGAAAGAGAGAAATTAGAAAATAGCTGAACATATTATTCAGCTGTGAGAAAGAAGGAAATCCTGCTGTATGTGACAACATGGATGGAACTTGAGGGCATTATGCTAAATAAAATAAGTCAGGCAGAGAAAGACAAATATTGTATGATCTCTCTTGTATGTGAAATCTAAAAAAAAAAAAAACCACAAAACTGAACCCACAGAAACAGAGAACAGAATGGTGGTTACCTGGTGCTGAGGGATGGAGGAGATGTTGGTCAAAAGGTACAAACTCCCAGTTGAAAGATAAATAAGTTCTGGGAATCCAAAGTATAGCATGGTGACTATAGTTAACCATACTGTATAATATGCTCAAAAGCTGCTAAGAAAGTAGATCTTAAATATTCTCATCACAAAAAAGAAATGGTAATTATGTGATGTGATGGAGGTATTTGCTAACACAATGTTGATAATCATTTTGTAAAATATAAGTGTATCAAATCAACAGGTTGTACACCTTAAACTTTCACAATGTTATATGTCAATTACATCTCACTAAAGCTGGAGGGAAAAAAGAAAATTGTTGGACAAACAACAACAAAAAATTTTAGGAGTCAAGAATGTCAAAGATCATCTAAGAGCAGAATTCTGTGAATATATTCATCATGCAAATATTGGAAGATGTAACTAAGCACCTTTAAGTTATTGATAAATACTCTAGAGATATTTCATACCAAATGTGGTTTTCCATCTTTACAATCAAAGAAAAACTCTCTTTAAACTCCAATAAAAGAGTTCATATAGTAACAGGAAAACAATATCCCACCATTACCTCATGCCATACTTGCAAATTGGTTTTAGCATGATTTTTAAGTTTCTTTTGAAGACAGAAAACCCACGAGGTCTCTAATATATGTGTCTGAAACATTTACACAGTAAAGTAACATGATAAATAGCTCTCCTTCTCCTTTCTATGTCTTCTTTCCTCTTTCCTTAGGCTGACTGCCTTGACCATTTTTTATATTGATTGAATCTATTCAATTAATAGGAATAAGGCATAAGGAATTCTGATAAAAATTATTCTCTCTGTTGTTAAGAGAGAACAACAGCAGCAAAAAAACAAAAAAGACAAAGGAAAAGAAAAAAATATGTTCAACACATGGAAATGAATCACTTAATGTGGAGTTCAAGGAAAGAGTGGGAGACATCTCTTTGCCCAGACTCCTTCAGGATGTCCCCCTAAGTCATATCCACGTATGGAACCACCTTTTATTACAATAAACAAGGTCTGCTATCCTCCAAAAATATAAAAGTTTGAAAAATGAATAGGGGTAACAATAAACTGTGTCTGTACCACCACATTCGGAGAGAACCAGATGGAGAAATTGAGTCAACATGATTGCTATATTTCTTGGATGTCCTAAAACATTAGAACAATAATAAATATTCTGCCTATTGTTGTAAAAACAAAAAAGTAAAAATGTCCAGGAAATGTCAGTATGTTGGCCAATTTCCCAGACTACTTCTCCTATATGGAAGGAACAAAAAAATTCTCTGCCAGTTGGGGCTTAAGAAAATGTTTCACCATACGTGAGCCACATAGTAGAATAAAAACTATGATTAAGAAAAATCAGTGAAAAATTCAGCCAGACACATTATGGTCCTGCATTTTATTCATGGTGTTCATACAACCTGATCATGAATCACTAGTCTCAGAAGGCTACTTATAGAACCCCATACCTGCTAAAGTCAAGGGAAAATTCAAACTAAATCTTATGTATCTGTGGTATAGTGGTGACCATAGCTGCCTTGCAAACTAAATCTTTTTAGTTTTAGGAGTCCTTCCTAGGGTCATATAAGAGTATAGCCTGGAAAATTTGAGGAAAGACCTCCAGTCTTGAGTGCATTCTGTTCAACAGGCCCATATCATTCATTCAAAAGCAGTTTCCAAAGCCTGGGCATGGAGACCTCTCTCCATGGTTCCCTAAGACTCCAGAACCTAAGCATCCTCTCACCACTGCATGAGAGGTCCTGCCCCTTCATAGGGCCGTGTGTGGCAGGGTGGCCCAGGTCCTCTCTCTCACATATCATGCCTCCATGACCCTTCTCTTTATTCTGGGACAGCCTCCTCTAGCACCAGGAAAATCTGCTCTTCCCCTCTTAAACTCAACTCAAAACATCAGCTTCTGTCTCTACCTGCTCTAGGGCATTAGTGGATCTAAAAACAAAGAAGAAAACATTAAGAGAAAGCAAGTAAGGACATCTAAGATATTTAGAAATACAATGCTGGATTCTTCTTCCAGGAATGGATAAAGAAACACCATTTTTCTCTTGGGAAAACTTCAATAGAATACATTAAAAGAAAAAAACAGAAAGTTCAAGAAACCATCCATATATGAGCTTGAAACATACAAAACTGCCATTTTCTTATTTCAAGATGTCTAAATATCAACAAATTCATGTGGTTCAGCCTAATACTTCCTTAATATCTTATTATATTTGTTTGACTAATTTCCATTAAATCAATTTTTTAATTGATCAGTTGAGTGTCAACTTCTACCTAAACATAAAAACATGTCAGTGACTTATCAACCTTTCCCCAGAAGCCATTATTATCTGGGATAATTCTCATAGATGTTTCAATATAATGTTGCCTAGTGTATAGATCCTACCAGTGTGTAGTGTGCGCCTACATTTAGGCTGTCACCTTAGTTACATTGGCCCAGCCGGCAGGGAGAGGTCCAAAAGAAAAATGGAATCCAGGTACCTGAATAAACTGCAGCTTTTACCTCTCCCCTAAATCATCTGAACCTCAGAAAGTAATTTTTTTTTAATTTTATTTATTTATTTATTTTTGGCTGTGTTGGGTCTTCATTGCTGCATGTGAGCTTTCTCTAGTTGCAGTGAGCAGGGGCTACTCTTCGTTGTGGTGCATGGGCTTCTCATTGCAGTGGCTGCTCTTGTTGCAGAGCACGGGCTCTAGGTGTAGGCTTCAGTAGTTGTGGCACGTGGGCTCAGTAGTTGTGGCTCATGGGCTCTAGAGCACAGGCTCAATAGTTGTGGCACACGGGCTTAGTTGCTCTGTGGCATGTGGGATCTTCCCGGACCAAGGCTAGAGCCCGGTCTGTTGCATTGGCAGGCGGATTCTTAACCACTGTGCCACCAGGGAAATCCCAAAAAGTAATTTTAAAATATTTTCTAGCTGAAAAGCATTTGGTACATTTCTCTTCTCCTTTATAGTATCAGAGTAATTAATGCCATGATGACCAGAAAAAGGCTAAAGGAATAAATAAAAAGAAAAGTTAATTTTTTCTATTTGTTGCTGCTACAAGATGCTTTGATTTGTCTTTTTTTAATTTTTAAAAAAATTTAAAATTTTTTTTAATTTTTAAAATTTATTTATTTTTTTGGTCACACCTCACAACATGTGAGATCTTAGTTCCCCAGCCAGGGATCGAAACTGCACCCCCTGCATTATTGGAAGTGTGGAGTCTTAACCACTGGACTGCCAGGGAAGTCCCAAGATGCTTTCATTTCTCTTGAAAATTATTTCAATAATTTTAAAAATATTTTGTTTACTTCAAAAAGGAAACCTCAGTCGAGTTCCAATCATCTCAAATGCCTAATCATTTCCCATCAAGTTAACAGTTTTAAGGTTCTCCAGAACAGAAAGCAGGAGTCTCCTTTCTGTCCAGTAGAGGATGAGTCTAACTTCCACCCAGGGGAAAAATCAGAGGAAGGGGGCCACAGGATTGCTCAGGCTGGGTAGCCCTTGCTGGTGGTCTAGAAATGGGCAGATTGGTACTCACTCAGATTCAGACTGATATTCATTCCAGAACCCTTTCACCAGAATGACACAAACTAGACTGTGATGGACATTTCAGCATTCTTTTACCAAAGGCTTAAGGGGTGTCCCAGAGCAGCACAGGATCCCAAACTTCAAGGTCATTAAAGTCTACACTTATCTAGACCTTTTGTAGCACCTGAGTAGAGCAACATCTCCCTGTTTAGGCCTTTGGAGGGTGTTCCTGTGGACACTCTCCCTCCCATTCTCTCACCTTTCTCCCAAGCATCTTTGGGTTTCCTTCAGCCACCTTCTTTTTAGGCCCTCTCCACACAGGACATGTAGCTCTTCCTCTCAGGAGACCTAAATCCTCAGCCTGGTCTCATCTTCTGTTTTGCAGACTCTGCCATCTCAGATTTTTTGGAGAAATCAGAGATGTCTGTCTCTGCTTAAGCTTCCTCTGAGTCAGTGGTCTATGGAAAGGGTGGGTATTTCAAGGTCAGTTAGGACATTCTTCAACCATAATGTCATAACTCACTTCCTTCCTAAATACTTGAAGGTTTACACCCCTTCTCACAGAGAGGGTTCATTTTCTTCCAAAGACTCCATGGTGTGGTCTCCTTGAGCAAGGCCCTCTCTATTCTTCATAAGGAATGTGCATATTAACTATTGCCTTGCCTTTGACCCTTATTCCTTGTGAAATAACACCTTTAACCTTATGATGGTAAAAGCTCATGGCTTTTCTGGCCTGGTTTTTACTGGAAGGTTTCCACATTAATTGAAAATGCTCCTACCTGGGGACTTCCCTGGTGGTCCAGTGATAAGGAATTTTCCTTCCAAAAATTCCTTGGAGACGTGCAGGAGACATGGGTTCAATCCCTGGTCAGGGAACTAAGATTCCACATGCCGCAGGGCAACTAAGCCCACGCCACAACTACTGAGCCCGTGTGCCTCAGCTAGAGAGCCTGCATGCAGCAAATTACAGAGCCCATGCGCTCTGGAACCCACATGCCACAACTAGAGCCCACGCGCCCTGGAGCCTGTGCACCACAACTAGAGAGAGAAAACCTGCACACCACAACTAGAAAGAAGCCTGCATGCCACAATGTAGAGCCCGCATACAGCAACTAAGACCCGACACAGCCAAAAATAAATAAATAAGTAAATAATAAATAAGTGTTTAAAAAAAGAAAAGAAAATGCTCCTACCTGAGTCATTCAAGATGAATCTTTCCAGGCTCAAAGAGTGTCACACTGACAACCTAGTTTCTCTCATGACAGCAGATGTGACATTTACCTGATGCAGATCTAGCTAACCTCTGGAAATCAAGCCCAAGTAAATTCTATTTAGGTATAATCCTGAAAAAAAAAAAGAAGCTGGTTTATGTGACTCAGGCTAGCTTCCATATCCCTACCTCCCATTATCAAAACTATGATATACTTATTCATACTCACTCGAAGTACCTGAAGAAAAGCATGATTATTGATTCAAAACATTATTAACCTAGATCAGGGGTCAACAAACCTTTCCTTTGACAGTCTAGCTATTAAATGCTATCTAAACTATCTCTGTCACAACTACTCAACTCTATTACTGATGCTTGAAAGCAGCTGTAGACAATACATAAATTAATAGATGTGACTGTGTTCTAATAAAACTTTATTTACAAAAATAGGCAGTGGGCCACATTTAGCCTGCAGGCAGTCATTTACCAAGCTCTGTTATAGATTCTCATTCTAAACTGTAGATTTTCAATAAGACTTTAGGTTTATATTGATTCAAAGATTATTATCAAAGGCATATAAAGGTATTTATCAGGATAGATCTATTTACATGCAAGATATTAATAAAGAAAACAGCAACAAAATTTCACAACTCAAGAATTCAAGAAAATTGAGAATACTTAGTTCACGTACCTTATTTTACAGATGATAAAAATGTGCAACAGATTTTAGCAAGAAACATTTACCCTAATCCAAAATTATCATAATCCAAAAAATTTATTACAAAATTGAGAAAGCAAAACACAATGTGCACGTGAGTAACCCTGGGGATATAAGTGCTATCAGTTATATCATAAAGGTTCTTTGGCCTACAAATACCTACAGAGTTACATGGAATTCCAGCTGTTTCTCCTTACTCCAGTCTAAAGGGCCCTTCAAATATTAAGAGCTGATCCCAGAGAAAACCCCCAATCCCCACAATACACACACAAACATACACACACAAACATATACACATCATGTATACAGTTATGGGTTTCCAAAATTCAGCTCAGGCCAACACAGGTATAAAAATTCAACTGAAATTTACCTTGACACTGGCCAATAAGAGTTACTTCCACAGTTAAAAAGTAATAATAGGGCTTCCCTGGTGGTGCAGTGGTTGGGAGTCCGCCTGCCGATGCAGGGGATGCGGGTTTGTGCCCTGGTCCGGGAGGATCCCGCGTGTCGCAGAGCGGCTGGGCCCGTGAGCCATGGCCGCTGAGCCTGCGCGTCCGGAGCCTGTGCTCCGCAACGGGAGAGGCCACAGCAGTGAGAGGCCCGCGTACCTCAAAAAAATAAATAAATAAATAAATAAAATAATAATAATGATAAAGTACATCAAGATGTGAGAAATAATAATACTTGGAATTAAGTCAATGGAAATTTAAAATACAAGATAAAAATATTAACAGTGGTTGGATCTTTAATAACATATATTTTACTTCTGTAATTTTTTTCTGTATTTTCTAATATTTTTCCAATCTGCATTTATAATCTGAAAAACATTAACCAAAAAAATTACTTGACACAGGATATATTATGTAATAAAAAATAACCCCTTGAAGAATGACTTCATGTCACATTCATCTCTGTTATCACTAGTTCCTAGCGAAATACACATAGCAGGCATTCAATAGGTGTGTATATGGTAGGTAACTTGAGAACATTCTCAGTTAAACAGGTAACATTACTGAAAGTATCTAAACACTGAAATAGCCTAACAAAGTCATTCTCATCTTTATTTGTAATATCCATTATTAGCATGCAAAGCTATTTGGCTTTATTAAACTCCAAAGTTATGTTTCACAGCTGTGTTTTTGTAGCTGGGAAATTTAGTCCCCCAATTACGTCTTAGCTGTTTACATTTTAGCTGTGAAATAGGATTTTGTTTTTAGCTAGCTAGCAAGAGAACTTTTGTAGCATCAATTTCAAAAATTGTCAAATCAGAAATAACAGCTTTAAATATATCAAAATGGACCTTGCTTTGTCTCATGTGATAATATCTGCCATGTAATAATTAGTGAGGTTAAACATTTAAATTACTTTTTTCCATAAAAACTTCTATTACGTTTTGGTAAAGAAAACATCCAATCTAAGAAAATGGCACAGGGTCATTGCTGCTTCTTCACTGAAAAAGTACACAGAAAATGCTCTGTTCTGAGGCAAAGTGCACAAGTACATGAACACAAACAAATATTTTGCTAAGGAACAAACCAACACATTGTAGCTTAATGTGAGTAGCAATATCCATGAAAACCAAGATTTAACTGGCTTACCAGGGATGTTTAGAGAGTCTAGGGCAGTGATACTCAGAGAAAGGTCCCTGGATCACCACGTGGGAACTGCTTAGAAATGCTTAGTCCCAGGCCCCAGCCAGAGCTCTTGAATCTGCATTTTAATCTTAGAGAATTCATGTCCACATTGAATTTGAGAAGCACCAGTCTACTGAGAGATGTTTTCAGCAAGAATTTTGGACATAATGTGCAAGCTGTACCTTCAGAGACAGTAATGAGAATAGTTAATCACAAATATACCAGAATATTTGTATTTGTATTCAGATTTGTGTCATTCTTACCATAGTTACATTTGAAAACCACATACTTATTTCCCTGATATTCCATTCTTCACACTGTATTTGGAAATTCCTTTTGGAATTTGGTAAGACTCACAAAATCAGTGTCATTACTTTATAGTTTCACCTTCTTTGGGACCAAAGGTAAATTTTCACACTGATTTTATTCATAAAACCAAGCCAAATAACTTTGGGCTCTTTCCAAAATCAAAACCATTTTCAAATATAAATATTTGCTCTCTTTGGGAGTAAAAAGATTAGGCTGCAGGCTCTGAAAACCAGAAGAAGAATTATTTTTTTAATATTTGAATGATGGCAGCATAATTGTAAAAACGTACAGCAAGTGACTCCTTTAAAAAGGGCAACTCTCACTTATGCGTAAGTTCTGGCTTTTTTGTGTTTTAAACTGGGCGGCCCACTGAAGACTAACTGATTAACAGGATGAACTGATGAAAATCTTAAGTGGTGATTTGCTGTTGCCTCTTTAGCAAGAACATACCATGAGATTTCCCAAATCTAAAGACATTTGCATTTTTATGGTCTGGACTGTTCTATTAACAAATTAGCTCTATTGTCAGAGAAAGGAGGGGAATAGATCCTTTGTCTGGGGCCAGGGAAAGGGAAGACTGCTGGTACCTGGGGGTGAATCCTCAGAGGTTGAATGTGGGACAGTGGATTCTGAGATGGAGAATATAGTGGGGGAGGGGGGAGAATGGGGAGCACATCTACAGGGGGTCCTTGGATGGTGCATGAACTCAAAGGATAGGCACCAAGATCAGAATCCTGGGGAAAATCCCCTTATTCAAAGGATGGTCCTAGCTCAGAGCTTTGTGGAGCACAGTGTGGTGACAGGAAGCAATGCTGCCTTGGTCCCAGAGGTTCTGGGCCCAGAGTGGCCAGGTATCTTCTTTGGAGACTCTGTAAACCCAAAGAACTCTTGGATAAACCAGAAGAGGGGAAGAGGTGCTCCAAGGGTACAATATTGATGTTTATGCCTATCAAAAAGATCAGATGCAAGCCAATTCCAACTCAACTCAGAAATATATAACAGAACAACAGTTCCTGCAACCCAAGTGTTAGAGAGCAAATCCTACCTATACCATTATTTTCTGGCCATACCTACCAAGGATGTTAAATAAAGATTCTCACAGGCAACAGCTGTCAAGATGGTCAATTCTGTGAAGAGCCACTTTAGAAGTAACATGGGAGCACAGTGACGTAGCACGATCCAGATCTGTGGAGTGGGATATGATGGGCCAGGTGAGGGAAATGTAGCCCAAGGCCTAGGAAACGTGCAATATCCATTCAGTCTTTAACTGTGTGCACAGAGCTCTTTCTCTATTACAGACATTGTGCTAGGCAGAAAGGATACAAAGCAAACAACCACTTTTCTGGGGTTCATGTTAATGAAAAGAAAGAGATACATAAACATGCAACTGATATGTGCTATCAATGGAGCAAAGCAAAGTGGTTAAGGTCATGGGTTTGGGGCTCAGACACATCTGTGTGAAAACTTACTACCCAAGTGATCTTAGGCAAGTTATATAGAGCCTCTGATTCTTGTTTTTCTTCATCAATAATAAAATTGTAGCATTTGAGAATTCAGTAGATGTTAGCTATTATTATTTTTTATTAAATTAAAGTATATCTTAATGGAGTGATATATTAATTCTACCTGTAGGATTAAAAGGCTTCATCAGAAAATACATTTGAATTTTACCCTATAGGATGAGTGTAATTCTACAGGTAAAAAGTAAGGGAATAGTATTCCAGGTAGAGAGGACAATGTGGGTAAAGTCACAAGAACATTCAATCAAGTACATGGTCCATCCAGGGACAAAAGAGCATTTAAAAATACAATGGTAATAAAAAGTCTGGAGAAGGAGGCAGAAATGATGATGAAAATGTAAAAGAGGGCTGTCATGCAGAAGGCCATAGAACCTGTAAGTAAGGGAGAGAAGAATCAGATGCATATTTTAGAAAGATAATTGTGGTGCCAGATAGAGACTGGACAGCAGGAGAAAAAGTCAGTAGGCCAGGGCATCTAGGATAGGAGATACCTGAGGAAATCAAATAAATATTCCCCAGAAAACCTTTGGGAGCTGTTGGTGTGGGAGACCGGGAGGCCAAACAATCTCTACTGCTTTCCTTCTCCCTCATTTACATACAAACGCACCCCCAGACACATGTATTTATGGGTTGGTCATACAACCTCCGTGCCTCAGTCTTCCCATTCATAAAACAATAATAAGAATAGAATGTTCTAAGGATTAAATGGGCCGATACGTGAAAAGTGTCAGGCCCATAGTAAGGGCTGTATAAACATTGTTACTATCTCATGTCTTCCTATCATATCAACACTTTCCCTTTTTCTCTGGTTTAATCACTGTCCCCTTCCCATTGTCAATTACTTTCACGTCACCAAAATTCCACTCGTAAATTTTTAGGCCTAAAATGTTGAAGGAGTTCTATAACTTTGATTCAATTCAATACATTTTAACTGGCTCCCTCTTAACTTAGAAGTTCCAGACAAGGTAGGGAATAAGAAAAGGAATCAGTTTCTTCTCCCTGCACTAAGGAAGCTCACATTCCAGTCAGGGAAAATGAGAAGTCCATAAGGTAGTAAGTAAAATGTAGTGTGTTATAAAGCAAAAGATAATGAGGTAAGTCACAACCAAATGCAAACTGGAAAAGCACTTTGATGCGAGTGAGAAGACCCATGAAGGATCCAACACCTAGTGGCCAAGTTTCCTGGGACAAGTTGCAAAAGCTTGGCTAGGCAGAGAGGTGAGATGGTTAAGCACTTGTGTCTAGAACTAGACTAGATGAGTTCTCATCTGACTCCACTACTTACTCACTGTGTAGCTTCAGAGGTTACTTAACCTCTCTGCACCTCTGTGGTTCAATCTGTAAAATGAAACGACAATAATAATTTCTACTTCCTGCAGCTGCTATCTCGATCAAATGAATTAAAACGTGAAGTTCTTAGAAGACTGTCTCACACAAAGAAAGCACTCCATAAAAAAGTGATCTATTTTCAATATTTCTGAACCTCAGTATCCTTTCCTATAAAATAACTGTCATCGCCAACCTATCTTATGAAGTTGCTGTGAAATAACTTACATGAAACGAGATAACTTATGGGAAAGTATTTTGTCGATTGTTGCGTGTATAATATACAAATGTATAATGTTATTTGTAATACAAAATGAACATTAATACCATTAGGTAACAGATAATTCCTTCTCAGAGTGTCCTTCGGCCACCTTGTAATCTGAATTCCATTTGGAGCCCTTCCTAAATGCATCAGAACTGGAACGAAATCTTTAGATCTCTCTTGCTGGAATTCTATTCAATGAGAATTTGCGACAGTGTGGAAAATGACAAAAAGTATTGTTGGATTTTTGTAATAATCATTTGAATGGGTTGTCTTAACCAATGAACCTGTAGGCATTGATGACCATATTTTTGAGATGATATTAGAGTAAATACAGGAAATTCAATCTTTTTAAAATGTTATCCACTTGGAATGTCTGTTGACATTTTGCAAAGCAAACTATAAATGTACTTAAACCGATGAGTAAAACATTAAAATTAAAAATCAGCCTATCTTTTCTCAGAGTTCCTTTTTCAAATAGCACAGAGAACTTTACACAAGCTCCAGGCACCTCTGTATTTAATTCCTAGGGGCAATGGTATTCATTGGTGCATTAAGCAGCCTGGTCAGGTACTGCTGAGTCAACCCTGTTCTGGGACTTTCCTTGCTTGTGAATGCAGCACACAGGCCTTGAGATGTCATTATTCCAACGTTATGATAAGGCACTCACTTATGCTGCTTTATAGGAGAGAGAACCAAAGTTTAAAAAGCCAGAGCCACTGATTCATATTATACTACTGTAACACTCTTAAACAGAATCTCATTTTAAAAGACAGGACCTGGAAGAGAAAAAGCTTTACTGGCTTAATCCACAATCATAGAATTGGTCGTCATTTCAAAGGTGTTTCTTTTCTCTTTTTACCATCAGGAGCTTCATTTTCACTAGATACCACAGTCTTGGTACTAAGGCAGCACCAATTTATTTGTAGCACAAAGCATGAAGACGATCTTCCCTTAACGGGAAAACTACTGTAAGTCACTGGAGTGGTAATCTTCACAGGCCAGTACCTCGTAGCTTGGACATGTTTACTAAATACAATTGCAAGCAGTGATGACAAAAGGCATGAGTGCATGCTTCTAAATTATCTTATTTGAATAAATGGCTGCAAATTAGCTTATTTAGGGAAAATGGACACTTTCTCAAAATCTTCAAAGTGCACTAGAAAACATGAAGCTTTGGTGTATTATAATTAACTTAAGCAGCAAAATGTAGATGGTAGGTACCTCCACCAATGCAATTTGGGATGATTCACGAAAGAAATCTGTAACAGCAAAGCCTATGGCTCATAAAGTGCTTCTTGTTGGGGGGATCTTAAAAGCAAAAAGAGTAACATGTTTACTTTTTTGCCCTTTTATAAGAAAATTATGGTACAAATGCTTTTTCCCAAGGTATCACAGGGCCTTAACAAAGCTAAAATGTGGCATCTTCACCCCTTGATTTATAACCTCTATAGCCTTTACTTAAGAATTTATCCAAAGTAAATTCCGAGTGCCTACTTTACTAAATATTTCTTTTGTTTGACTACATAAATGGAACTTTTGTTTCTAGAGGCATTTGCCAGACGGTGATGCTGATTATGAGAACTGAAACTAAAAATGACATGCGAAGTCTCATAGGTAGCAACTAGATACAATTTTAAGTTGGAAAAACAGCTTGCTTTAGCAAGAGAACTAGGGTTAGAAACAGCACTCCTTCGCTCCTTCGTCGCAATGCTGTTATCACTTTTTACAGCTGAGATTGTCCTCTTCTCTGCTCTACACCACACCCAGAAAGCAGTCAGTCTCTGAACGTTTGTTTACCACTCTCCTTCCCATCTTATTACTGCCACGGCTGCCCTTGACAGGACAGCTTTCAAATAGCCATGAGAGGGCTAGAAATTTTTTAAATAAATAAATAAGGCTTTACGTAGGTAATTCACAAACAATTGATATTTGACTGTGGAATTCTGAGGCATGCATGAAGATATGCCTATCTGCCCACAGGCTCACACACTGTGCCTGAACTCAGCACCTATTTTGTACAGTCCAGCTGTCAGCTTTTCACGATACCAGCAAGAGACGAACAAGAAGAAACTAAACACTTGAGGGTTGACAGTGTAGATCCGGATCTGGAATGACTGAATCCTCACAAGTGTTTAGAACCCCTAGACTGGTGGTGTCAAGTAGTCATCCTGTATCCAATATGTGGGAATTCAGCCTGCCAGTAAAGCTCACCTGGACCTCGCAGAGCTAAGAGCAATCTTTCAACAAGGATGGAGGAAATATTTAGAAACAAGTCATAGTTCTATACTCAGAAGTACATAGATGCTCAAAGAGTTAGAAATCTGGGTAATCGGCTACACACATGTAAATTCACACATGCTGATCTTCAGCACCTCTAGTTAGTCTCTACTATTGCAGTCACTAAAACTAAATTAGTTGAAGGGCAACTCCCAAATGACTGTGAATGTGTGTGTTCTTCTATACATTTAGCTAAGTAGGTTTTATCTAGTTTAATGCCACACAGTATTTAACATCAGGTTACACATTTAGCCTCTGGGGGCAAATAACTGAACACATTTACCAATATAATACAATAACCATTTACAAACAATCCACATGATACGTGACAACACCCTGGACAACCGTGGTTCCAGTCCCTGGAATCAAGAAACAATACACCAAAACGACTCAAACAGCCTTCAACTGGTAGAAGGATAAACAATCTATAGCATGTCCACATGAATGTGTTATGTCCAATGAATGTAGTATGTCCAATGAAATACTGCTTAGCAGTCAAAAGGAATAAACTTTTGATACACCCAACAACATAGATGAAGATCAAATTCACTATGCTAAGTGAAAAAAGCCAGGAATACACACACAAAAGCTACCTACTGTATGATTCCATTTATATGCTGCTCTGGAAAAGGCAAAACCATAGGGATGGAGAACACATCAGTAGTTTCCAGAGTTTAAATTTATGAGGGAGTTGACTACAAAGGGCAAAGGTTGACTACAAAAGCAAAAGATAGCACAAAGGAATTTGGGGAGTGGGGTGATGAAAGTGTTCTGTTTCCTACTAGTAATGGTGATTACAGGACTCTATGCATTTGTAAACCTCATAGAATTTTATAACCCCCCAAAAAGTGAATTTTCCTACATGTAAATTTAAAATTATATAAAAAGTGTACAAATTTTAAAATTATTTGTTCTAGTTCTGTGAAAAATACCATTTTTTTTGTTGTTTTGTTTTTGTTTTTTGCGGTACGCGGGCCTCTCACTGTTGTGGCCTCTCCCGTTGCGGAGCAACAGGCTCCAGACGCGCAGGCTCAGCGGCCATGGCTTACGGACACAGCCGCTCCGCGGCATGTGGGATCTTCCCGGACCGGGGCACAAACCCGTGTCCCCTGCATCGGCAGGCGGACTCTCAACCACTGCACCACCAGGGAAGCCCAGCCATTGGTATTTTGATATGGATTGCACTGAATCGTAGATTGCCTTCGGTAGTATGGGCATTTTAACAACATGATTCTTCCAATCCAAGAACATGGTATATCTTTCCATCTGTTTGTGCATTCTTCAATTTCTTTCATCAGCATCTTATAGTTTTCAGAGTACAGGTCTTTTGCCTCCTTAGGGAGGTTTATTCCTAGGTATTTTATTCTTTTTGATGCGATGGTAAACAGAATTTTCCTTAATTTCTCTTTCCGATATATCTTTGTTAGTGTATAGAAATGCAACAGAGTTCTGTATATTAATTTTCTATCCTGCAATTTTACTGAATTCATTGATGAGCTCTAGTAGTTTTCTGGTGGTGTCTTTAAGATTTTCTATGTATAGTATCATGTCATCTGCAAACAGTAACAATTTTACTTCATCCTTTCCAATTTGGATTCCTTTTATTTCTTTTTCTTCTTTGATTGCTGTGGCTAGGACTTCCAAACCTACATTGAATAAGAGTGGTGAGAGTGGACTTACTTGTCTTGTTCCTGATCTTAAAGGAAATGCTTTCAACTTTTCACCATTGAGTATAATGTTAGTTGTGGCTTTGTCATATATGGCTGTTATTATGTTGAGGTGTATTCCCTCTATTCCTGCTTTGTGGAGAGTTTTTATCATAAATGGATGCTGATTTTTTTTTGTCACTATATGATAGTTTGCTTTTTCTAGAATTTTATATAAATGGGATTATACAGCATGAACTCTTTGCTTTTGCCTGGTTTCTTTCACTCAGCTTAGTTTTTTTTTTTTTTTTTTGACTTGAATAATATATACATATATTTTTATACAGCAGGTTCTTATTAGTCAACAATTTTATACACATCACTGTATACATGTCAATCCCAATCGGCCAATTCATCACACCACCATCACCACACCCCCGTGGCTTTCCCCATGTATGTTTGTTCTCCACATCTGTGTCTCAAATTCTGCCCTGCAAACTGGTTCATCTGTACCGTTTTTCTAGGTTCCACATACATGTGTTAATACATGATATTCATTTTTCTCTTTCTGACTTACTTCACCCTGTATGACAGTCTCTAGATCCATCCACATCTCAACAAATGACCCAATTTCATTCCTTTTTATGGCTGAGTAATATTCCATTGTATATATGTACCACATCTTCTTTATCCATTCATCTGTTGATGGGCATTTAGGTTGCTTTCATGACCTGGCTATTGTAAATAGTGCTGCAACGAACATTGGGGTGCATGTGTTTTTTTGAATTATGGTTTTCTCTGGGTATATGGCCAGTAGTGGGATTGCTGGGTCATATGGTAATACTATTTTTAGCTTTTTAGGGAACCTCCATACTGTTCTCCATAGTGGCTGTATCAATTTACATTCCCACCAACAGTGCAAGAGGGTTCCCTTTTCTCCACACCCTCTCCAACATTTCTTGTTTGTAGATTTTCTGATGATTCCCATTCTAACAGGTGTGAGGTGATACCTCATTGTAATTTTGATTTGCATTTCTCTAATAATTAGTGATGTTGAGCAGCTTCTCATGTGCTTCTTGGCCATCGGTATGTCTTCCTTGGAGAAATGTCTATTTAGGTCTTCTGCCCATTTTGGGATTGGGTTGTTTGTTTTTTTAATATTGAGCTGCATGAGCTGTTTATATATTTTGGAGATTAATCCTTTGTCCGTTGATTCATTTGCAAATATTTTCTCCTATTCTGAGGGTGGTCTTTTTGTCTTGTTTATGGTTTCCTTTGTGTAAAAGCTTTGAAGTTTCATTAGGTCTCATTTGTTTATTTTTGTTTTTATTTCCATTATTCTAGGAGGTAGATCAAAAAAGATCTTGCTGTGATTTATATCAAAGAGTGTTCTTCCTAAGTTTTCCTCTAAGAGTTTTATAGTGTCTGACCTTACATTTAGGTCTCTAATCCATTTTGAGTTTATTTTTGTGTATGGTGTTAGGGAGTGTTCTAATTTCATTCTTTTACATGTAGCTGTCCAGTTTTCCCAGCACCACTTATTGAAGAGACTGTCTTTTCTCCATTGTATATACTTGCCTCTTTGTCATAGATTAGTTAACCATAGGTGCCTGGGTTTATCTCTGGGCTTTCTATCCTGTTCCATTGATCTACGTTTCTGTTTTAGTGCCAGTACCATATTATCTTGATTACTGTAGCTTTATAGTGTTGTCTGAAGTCAGGGAGTCTGATTCCTCCAGCTCCATTTTCTTCCCTCAAGACTGCTTTGGCTATTCGGGGTCTTTTGTATCTCCATACAAATTTTAAGATTTTTTGTTCTAGTTCAATTCCTTTAGCATTTGTTGTAGAGCTGGTTTGATGGTGCTGAATTCTCTTAGCTTTTGGTTGTCTGTAAAGCTTTTGATTTCTCCAACAAATCTGAATGAGATCCTTGCCGGGTGGAGTAATCTTCGTTGTAGGTGCTTCCCTTTCATCACTTTAAGTATATCATGCCACTCCCTTCTGACTTGTAGAGTTTCTGTTGAGAAATCAGCTGTTAACCTTATGGGAGTTCCATTGTATATTATTTGTCATTTTTCCCTTGCTGCTTTTAATAATTTTTCTTTGTCTCTAATTTTTGCCAATTTGATTACTATGTGTCTCGGTGTGTTTCTCCTTGGGTTTATCCTGTATGAGACTCTCTGCACTTCCTGGACTTGGGTGGCTATTTCCTTTCCCATGTTAGGGAAGTTTTTGACTATAATCTCTTCAAATATTTTCTCTGGTCCTTTCTCTCTCTCTTCTCCTTCTGGGACCCCTATAATGCGAATGTTGTTGCATTTAATGTTGTCCCAGAGGTCTCTTAGGCTGTCTTCATTTCTTTTCATTCTTTTTTCTTTAGTCTGTTACACAGCAGTGAATTCCACCATTCTGTCTTCCAGGTCACTTATCCGTTCTTTTGCCTCAGTTATTCTGCTATTGATTCCTTCCAATGTAGTTTTCATTTCAGTTATTGTATTGTTCATCTTTGTTTGTTTGTTCTTAATTCTTCTAGGTCTTTGTTAAACATTTCTTGCATCTTCTCCATCTTTGCCTCCATTCTTTTTCCGAGGTCCTGGATCATCGTCACTACCATTATTCTGAATTCTTTTCCTGGAAAGTTGCCTATCTCCACTTCATTTAGTTGTTTTTCAGGGGTTTTATCTTGTTCCTTCATCTGGTACATAGCCCTCTGCCCTTTCATCTTGTCTATCTTTCTGTGAATGTGGTTTTTGTTCCACAGCCTGCAGGATTGTAGTTCTCCTTGCTTCTGCTGTCTGCCTCTGGTGGATGAAGCTATCTAAGAGGCTTATGCAAGTTTCCTGATGGGAGGGACTGGTCGTGGGTAGAGCTGACTGCTGCTCTGGTGGGCGGAGCTCAGTAAAACTTTAATCCACTTGACTGCTAATAGGTGGGGCTGGGTTCCCTCCCTGTTGGTTGTTTGGCCTGAGGCAACCCAACACTGGAGCCTACCTGGGCTCTTTGGTGGAGCTAATGGTGGACTCTGGAAGGTCTCACACCAAGGAGTACTTCCCAGAACTTCTGCTGCCAGTGTCCTTGTCCCCACAGTGGGCCACAGCCACCCCCCACCTGTGCAAGAGACCCCCCAACTCTAGCAGGTAGGTCTGGTTCAGTCTCCCCTGGGGAGTCTCCTTCCTCTGGGTCCCGATGTGCACACCACTTTGTGTGTGCCCTCCAAAAGTGGAGTCTCTGTTTTCCCCAGTTCTGTCGAAGTCCTGCAATCAAATCCCAGTAGCCTTCAAAGTCTGATTCTCTAGGAATTCCTCCTCCCATTGCCAGACCCCCAGGTTGGGAAGCCTGACGTGGGGCTCAGAACCTTCACTCCAGTGGGTGAACTTCTGCGGTATAGGTGTTCTCCAGTCTGTGAGTCACCCACCTAGCAGTTATGGGACTTGATTTTACTGTGATTGCACCCCTCCTACCATCTCACTGTGGCTTCTCCTTTGTCCTTGGACGTGGGGTATCTTTTTTGGTGAGTTCCAGTGTCCTTCTGTCGACGATTGTCCAGCAGTTAGTTGTGATCCTGGTGCTCTCCCAAGAGGGAGTGACAGACGTCCTTCTGGATGCTGAATTTCATCAAAAGTTTCTTCTGCATCTATTGAGATGATCATATAGTTTTTAATCTTCTATTTGTTAATGTGGTATATCACATTGATTGATTTGTGGATATTGAAAAATCCTTGCATCTCTGGAATAAATCTCACTTGATCATGATGTATGATCCTTTTAATGTATTGTTGGATTCAGTTTGCTAGTATTTTGTTGAGGATTTTTGCATCTATGTTCATCAGTGATATTGGCCTGTAATTTTCTTTTTTTGTGATATCTTTGTCTGGTTTGGTATCAGGGTGATGCTGGCCTTAAAGAGTGAGTTTGCTACCTGAGGAGACAAAAGACCTGTATGCAGAAAACTGTAAGGCACTGATGAAATAAATTAAAGATGATACAAACAGATAGAGAGATATACCACGTTCTTGGATTGGAAGAATCAACATTGTGAAAATGACTATACTACACAAAGCAATCTACAGATTCAACGTAATCCCTATCAAACTACCACAGGCATTTTTCACAGAACTAGAACAAGAAATTTCACAATTTGTATGGAAACACAAAAGACTCCAAATAGCCAAAGCAATCTTCAGAAAGAAAAACAGAGCTGGAGGAGTCAGGCTCCTGGACTTCAGACTATACTACAAAGCTACAGTAATCAAGACACTATGGTACTGGCACAAAAACAGAAATAGATCAATGGAACTGGATAGAAAGCCCAGAGATAAACCCACGTACCTATGGTCACCTTATTTTTGATAAAGGAGGCAAGAATATACAATGGAGAAAGGACAGCCTCTTCAAAGTGGTGCTGGGAAAACTGGACAGCTACATGTAAAAGAATGAAATTAGAACACTCCCTAACACCATACAAAAAAATAAACTCAAAATGGATTAAAGACCTAAATGTAAGGCCAGACACTATAAAACTCTTAGAGGAAAACATAAGCAGAACACTCTATGACATAAATCACAGCAAGATCCTTTTTGACTCACCTCCTAGAGAAATGGAAATAAAA
Source organism: Lagenorhynchus albirostris (assembly GCF_949774975.1). Taxonomy (NCBI): domain Eukaryota; kingdom Metazoa; phylum Chordata; class Mammalia; order Artiodactyla; family Delphinidae; genus Lagenorhynchus; species Lagenorhynchus albirostris. The sequence goes on from NC_083097.1 coordinate 70,071,440, forward strand.
GCAAAAATAAACAAATGGGACCTAATGAAACTTCAAAGCTTTTGCACAGCAAAAGAAACCATAAACAAGATGAAAAGACCACCCTCAGAATGGGAGAATATATTTGCAAATGAAGCAACGGACAAAGGATTAATCTCCAAAATTTACAAGCAATTCATGTAGCTCAATATCAAAAAAAACAAAGAAACCAGTCCAAAACTGGGCAGAAGACCTAAATAGACATTTCTCCAAAGAAGATATACAGATTGCCAACAAACACGTGAAAGGATGCTCAACATCACTAATCATTAGAGAAATGCAGATCAAAACTACAGTGAGGTATCACCTCACACCATTCTTAATGGCCATCATCAAAAAATCTACAAACAAATGCTGGAGAGGGTGTGAAGAAAAGGGAACCATCTTGTACTGTTAGTGGGATCGTAAATTGATACAGACACTATGGAGAACAGTATGGAGGTTCCTTAAAAAACTAAAAATAGAACTACCATACAACCCAGCAATCCCACTATTGGGCATATACCCTGAGAAAACCAAAATTCAAAAAGTGTCATGTAGCACAATGTTCACTGCAGCTCTATTTACAATAGCCAGGACATGGAAGCAACCTAAGTGTCCATCCACAGATGAATGGATAAAGAAGATGTGGCACATATATACAATGGAATATTACTCAGCCATAAAAAGAAACGAAATTGAGTTATTTGTAGTGAGGTGGATGGACCTAGAGTCTGTCATACAGAGTGAAGTAAGTCAGAAAGAGAAAAACAAATACCATATGCTAACACATATATATGGAATCTAAAAAAAAAAAAAGGTTCTGAAGAACCTAGGGCAGGACAGGAATAAAGACACAGACGTAGAGAATGGTCTTGAGGACACAGGGAGGGGGAAGGGTAAGCTGGAACGAAGTAAGAGTGTGGCATGGATATATATACACTACCAAATGTAAAATAGATAGCTAGTGGGAAGCAGCCACATAGCACAGGGAGATCAGCTCAGTGCTTTGTGACCACCTAGAGGGGTGGGGTAGGGAGGGTGGGAGGGATGCAAGTGGGAGGAGATATGAGGATATATGTATGTGTATAGCTGATTCACTTTGTTAAAAGCAGAAACTAACACACCATTGTAGAGCAATTATACTTGAATCAAGTTGTTAAAAAATAAAAAATTAGAAGTTAAAGAAAAAAAAGAGTGAGTTTGTAAGTGTTCCTTCCTCTGCAATTTTTTGAGATAGTTTGAGAAGGGTAGGTGTTAACTCTTCATTAAATGTTTGATAGAATTCACTTGTGAAGCCATATGGTCCTGGACTTTTGCTTATTGGGAGTTTTAAAATTATTGATTCAATTTTATTACTGGTAATTGATCTGTAATAAAATAGAAGAAAAGTAATAAAATAGAGGAAAATAGAAAAAATATTTTCTATTTCTTCCTGGTTCAGTCTTGGAAGATTGTACCTTTCTAAGGATTTGTCCATTTCTTCCAGATTGTCCATTTTATTGGCATATAGTTGTTTGTGGTAGTCTCTTATGATCCTTTGTATTTCCGTGGTGTCAGTTGTAACTTCTTTTTCATTTCTGATTTTATTGATTTGGGTCCTCTCCCTTTTTTTCCTTGATGAGTCTGGCTAATGGTTTATCAATTTTGTTTATCTTTTCAAAGAACCAGCCTTTAGTTTCATTGATTTTTTTTTTTTTTTTAGTCTCTTTCATTTTTTCTGCTCTGATCTTTATGATTTCTTTCCTTCTTCTAACTTTGGGTTTTGTTTGTTCTTCCTTCTCTAGTTCTTTAGGTGTGAGGTTAGTTGTTTATTTGATATTTTTCTTGTGTCCTGAGGTAAGCTTTTATCACTATAAACTTCCCTCTTAGAACTGCTTTTGCTGTGTCCCATAGGTTTTGGATCATTGTGTTTTTGTCATCATTTGTCTCTAGGTATTTTTTTATTTCCCCTTTGATTACTTCAGTGATCCATTGGTTGTTTAGTAGCACATTGTTTAGCCTCCACGTGTTTGTGTTCTTTGCAGTTTTTTCTTGTAGTGATTGAAAATAAGGAAACACAAAAGACCCTGAATAGCCAAAACAATCATAAGAAAGAAGAACAGAGCTGGAGGAATCACACTCCCTGACTTCAGACTATACTACAAAGCTACAGTAATCAAATCAGCATGGTACTGTGACAAAAACAGACACATAGATCAATGGAACAGGATAAAAAGCCCAGAAATACACCCACACACTTATGGTCAATTAATCTATGACAAAGGAAGGAAGAATAAACAACGGAGGAAAGGCAGTCTGCTCAATAAGTGGTTCTGGGAAAACTGGACAGCTACAGTACGTGTAAAAGAATGAAATTAGAATATTCTCTAATATCATATACAAAAATACACTCAAAATGCATTAAAGACCTAAATGTAAGACCAGATACTATAAAACTCCTAGAGGAAAACATAGGCAGAACACCCTTTGACAATCACAGCAATATTTTTTTGGATCTGTCTCCTAAAGTAAACAAAATAAAAGCAAAAATAAATGAACAGGACCTAATAAACTTAAAAGCTTTTGCACAGCAAAGGAAACCATTAACAAAACGAAAAGACAACCTACTGAATGGGAGACAACATTTGCAAATGATACGACCAATAAGGGATTAATATCCAACATATATAAACAGGTCATACAACTCAACATCAAAAAAACAAACAACCCAATTTAAAAATGGGCAGAAGCATTGAATAGAGACATTTTTCCAAAGAGGAAATGCAGATGATCAACAGGCACATGAAAAGATGCTCAACATCACTAATTATCAAGGAATGCAAATCAAAACAACCATGAGAGGGACTTCACTGGTGGCACAGTGGTTAAGAATCCACCTGCCAATGCAGGGGACACAGGTTCGAGCCCTGGTCCAGGAAGATCCCACATGCCGTGGTGCAACTAAGCCCGTATGCCACAACTACTGATGCCCATGCACCTAGAGCCCATGCTCTGCAACAAGAGAAGCCACCACAGTGAGAAGCCCACACACCGCAACAAAGAGTAGCCCCTGTTCACTGCAACTAGAGAAAGCCTGTGCACAGTAATGAAGACCCAATAAAGCCAAAAATAAACAAACTAATTAATTAATTAATTATTTTTTAAAAAGTCTGGGAGTTAAAACTTCATCAGGGACCAAAATTAAAAACAAAAAACAAAAAAACAACACCATGAGATATCACCTCATACCTGTCAAAGTGGCTATCATCAAAAAGAACAGAAGTAACAAATGTTGGCAAGGATGGGGAGAAAATGGAACCCTTGTACACTGTTGATGGGAATGTAAATTGGTACAGCCACTATGGAAAACAGTATGGAGGTTTCTCAAAAAACTAAAAATTGAACTTCCATATGACCCAGCAATTCCACACCTGGGTATAGATCTGAAATAAAAAAAAACAAAAAACACTAATTCGAAAAGATACATGCACCCCAACGTTCAGAGCAGCATTATTTACAATAGCCAAGATATGGAAACAACCTAAGTGTCCATCAACAGATGAGTGGATTAAGAAGATGTGGTATATGTACACAATGGAATACTACTTAGCCATCAAAAAGAACAAAATTTTGCCATTTGCAGCAACATGGATGGACTTGGAGGGCACTATGCTAAATGAAATAAGTCAGACAGAGAACGACAAATACTGTATGACATCACATATGTGGAATCTAAAAAAATATAACAAACTAGTGAATATAACGAAAAAACAGACTCACAGATAAAGAGAAAAAACTAGTAGTTACCATAGAAGGGGGACAATATAGGGACGGGGGAGTGGGAGGTAAAAACTATTGAGTGTAAGATAGGCTCAAGGATGTCTATTGTACAACATGGGGAATATAGCCAATATTTTGTAATAACTGTAAACGGAAAGTAACCTTTAAAAATTGTATAAAAATTAAAATTTTTTAAATTATATAAAATGTGTAAAAGCTTCAGTACTTTTCATGTATTCAGAGAGAATTGTCTTTTGAATAGTCCTGTTGAAAAGCCTTCCCATATTTCTCTATGTCCCCTCATCCTTCTAATTCTTTTTTTTTTTTTAAGGGAAATAAACATTACTCATAGAGCAAAAACCCCTATGGTTAAAGGATCCCTCTCCCCTCAGGGGTAACCTCCATCCCGAAATTGGCATGCATCCTTCCCTGACATGTTTTTATACTTTTACGATGTAGTTATGTACCAACAACTTTTGCGTTTGCAGAGCTTTTTAAAAGAGATTAACATTACATTAATATCACATTTCATTTGCAATTTGTTTTTTTCATCCAACATTGCTTTCAAAACAATCCACTCATTTTTAACCGTTGTAGAGTATTTCATTGTAGGAATATGCCAGTATATTAATTCATTGTAGTCCAGACAGATATTTATGTTGTTTCCACAGCCCGTGTTACACTGTACCACATTTATCTGTTATATCTCTTCTCCCTGCAAGATCATGAGCAACTCTAGGACAGAAAACTTCCAGAATTCCTGTTCCTCTCCCTAACTTCCAGTACACCTGAGAATCACGGTGCACATAATGTGCTTTGCATGTAAGACGATGCTGTGTACCTGGCATGGAATAAGCACTCCGTATAAATGTGTTCAATGAATAAATGCTGACAAGATATTATTTCATCTTGTGCTCTGTACTTACCTCTCCACAGTGTTAGATTTGAGGGGGAAGTGACTCAGTTTTCACTAGAAATTCGTGTCGAAGTAGACATCTATGAAACAAAGTCACTTCACAATTATCCTGCTTTCGCATTAGAGGATCTCAAAGCACTACATGAACCGTGATTTCCTCCAGTGACACTTTTCCCTTCAATGTGCCTCAAGGTCAGTTCAGAGCAGTATTCAAAGCCTGAATACCCTTTTCCGGTGGCTGGCTGGCTGGCTGTAAAAGACCGGTAAATCAGAGTCTGGATGTAAGTTAACAGTAACAACCTACTACTCCCAGGTCTTGTTTTTTCTTCGAAGATTTGGTTTTTCTTTTCATGGGTCTTGTTTGCGCTCTAAGCGCTCAGCTGTGCCACTGGAGGCGCTGACTTTAAATGGCACACCTCAGCAGGCCTTGCGCCCCCAAGCCCTCTCCTCCACGCGCCCGCCTCTCACTCTCCCTGATTCTACTAAGCAGCTCTAACGCTGTTTGATCTCACCTCCAATTCTTGGCGGTTTAAGGAGCTGTGTAGCCTTGATGCACAAGACAAATACGCACTGTAGCTCTGGACTTACAGAATCATCTATCATTCTGCCTTTGGATATAACCAGTACATTGTGTGTTTCACAGAAATTAATCTGGTGCTTAGGAGGAGAAAGGCATTTCAAAATCAGTCTGCGTGCAGAACCTTCCTGCAGACCCTGCAGAGGCATTTTCAACGCCTTTCGCCCCGCCCCGGCTCAGCAAGTCTCCAACTTGACCTTCGAGAGGATTTCAAGGGTAGTGCTTTCCTCCCTTTCCCTCGTAGGCCTCCTTCTGGGAAACAGCTGCCCGGGACCAGAGCTCTGAGAACCGCCCGTCTAGGCGCTGGGACACGGCAGGGAAACCAGAGGAGGGGCGGGCGGGAGGTGGGGAGGGGACTGAGTTGGGGGAGGAGGACGTTGGGGGGCTGGAGAAGATGGAGGGAGGAGGAAGATCATCTGCATATGCATGAGGCACCCAGCACTGCCCTCTTCCCCGGCAGCTGCTCGGGGGCGGGAGCGGAGGAGGGAGGGGGTGGAGAGAGGAAGAATGAGGCGGGGGCGGGGCGGCAAGAGTAGCGGCTGAGGCGGACTCAGGTTTGGAGAACGGAAGAGGTGATTTGCATGGAGCCTGGTGATTGGCTGTGGGCTGGAGGTTGGGCCTGAGAGGCGGCTCCTGAATGGTTTAACGGACAAATTACAGGATTCATTTGGCTACAGAAAAGCCGGAGAGGGCCGGGTCTGCGCAATATGAAGCCTGGCCGCGAGGGGGCGAGATGTCCCATCTTTGTTCTAGTTAAAGGCTCCTTTTCTCTCCTCCCCACAAGCCCTCCGCCCATCCGTGTCCCCACCCCCCACACACACAGACACGCAGAAAGTGCAGAGAAATCCTGTGATCCAGTCAACTGGCTCTGCCCCGTCTATTAAGAAAGATGAAAACTCCTTTCTCTTCCATCTCCTTCATGGGAGACCACTTTTCATTTCAGACTATCACAGCAATAAATATTCCTCAAGGAATAAAAAAGGCACTTCGCCAAAAGATAAGAGAACATATATGAAACGGGTGGATTATAGAGACAGACAATTCATGTAGGCAGGGGAATAGGCACACGTATGTAAATATGCACATAATCACCCTCAGAACACAAAACATGGAGGGGGGCAGAGACATACAGGAGAGAACACACATCACTCACAAGGTGCTCACAGGTTGTACACACTCTCCCATACACCCACTGACCAGCACACCACCGCGCACACACACACACACACACACACACACACACACACAGACACGGACCTCAGAAAAGGCATCCAAGTGAATTCACATGCAGTGGAAAGACTGCCGACAAAATATGAGAAGAATTTAAATGGCTCATCCCCTCCCCCTCCAAAAAATACTCAAGCGGAATGATTCTATTTGCATAATACTAATATACACAGGACGCAGACACAGGCAACAACAAAAAAAGGCTCCATTTGAGGCACACACCAGAGAATGCGTGTACACACGCGCGCGCGCACGCACACGCCCGCGCAACTGTGGGCGGGACACACCCACAGCCTGTGTCCTCCGCCCACGGGCACAAGCAGAAGGCAGATGCCATCAACAGCGCTCAGTACAGTTTTCCAGAAAACACTAACGCGAGAAAAACGTAAGAAACCCACCCTGCTCAGCCACAGAAGCACCATTAGTGAACCCAGGTTTTCTAAATACACACACACACATACACGCTTGTCAGACGAGAGTTGGGTTCAAAGAAATAGTGGATGCACAATAGATAACAGAGCTAGAGCATGTCATCAGGTTAAACAATACTTTGAAATTACTTCAGCCTGAGATGGCTTTCTGGGATGCTCCTGAAAAATCATACCTAAGAAAAATCAAACATTTTCATTTATTCTGCTTTTCCTTTATTCTCCTTTCCTTCTTATTTTTAAGACAGAATAGGAGAATCCCCCTTCCGCAAAGGAGGATAGCCCCTGTTTTTGTTTTGCGAGCTCCTGAGCTCTGCCGTTGATTTCCCTGGGAGGAGAGTGCTAGGGAGCTGTCCTCTCCGCAGCCTCCCAGCCAGACAGCACCACAAAAGGCATTATTACACATTCCAAATAACAAGAGCTGTCTATATATTTACAAATCTGTTCAAATATTTAACCTCTTAACTTGCTAAATATCCCCTCTTCTCCCTTTCTCTCTTGCGCTCTCCCCTCTCTCTCTCTTCCTTTTCCTTTCTCTTTCTAAACAGGCTGGAGACGGGGAAGTGCCCTTCTGGGGTCCAAAATGTGGCCAGGGGTGCTGGGCTTTACCTGACCCTCTATGAATGCCAATTTCGTTTCCAGGAAATTGCTCCTTTGCCTGCCAAAAGATCGGGTTCGAACCACCAGAGCTACCCTTTCTAAAGGACAAGTTTTGATGTTGCCTCTCAGTTTTTAAACTGCCGCCAAAAGACAACTCCTAAATAGGAGGGATTTTCCTGACCCTTTGGAGTTGCCAGTGCCTCCAATCTGGGAAGTTTTCCTCTACACTGTACCTCAAACCCATCGAGGAACTGGTTAGTAGAGGGGCAACTTGTATAATCCAGAACCTTCTAAAGACAGCCAGGGAGTTTCAACAGTATTTGGTGACCCAACCAAGGCCAGGGTTTAGGCACATGCCTCTTGCAGGAACCAAACTGGAATGCCACCGTTGAGAATTTCTTACTGCCCAAATCTTTCTTCATGGGGCTGATAAACTCACTCATGAGGGCCAATGTAGAATGTAAAGTTGTATAGTAGTGGGCCTTTAATGCAGCATAAACCTTAGATTAAACCAAAATCCAGGTGTTCTTACTTTGATGCATAAAGGGAAAAGAAAAGTTGTGTGTGAGCTCAGCGGGAAAGGAGCAGGCGACCCGCTGGGGCAGGGACGCTGTTCACGCCCTACCCTCCAGGCAGGTGACCTGGGTAGACTTGCCTTTGAAGGACCCACAAGTACCCTTACTCTGGAGTGTTCCGGCTTCATCCAGGACCCTGCTGTGACACAATTTAAAGTGCCCTAAGGGAGCTTCTCCGCGCCATTCTGGGGTTTTCTTTTCGTAAAAACAAAGAATTGCAAGGAAAATCCGGTGCCTTTAAAGTTGACAGCGAAAGGACCACTTCCTCTGGGCACATTTCCTCTGGCCTCAAATAACTTTTTTATGTATTTTGTTTGTTTGTATGGGGGTAATGCAAAAAGTGAAAGTGCAGTTTGGCGAGATAATGAGATGTATGTCTCCATGTCAGATTTGTTCGGTTGACCATATTTCAACTTCACCATCTTCAGACGTCTGTTCACCTCTGAGGCGCCCTACCCACCAGTGGCCAGAGAGCACCTTAGACAAACCAGCCTTCACCTCGGACCCTAGCCCTCAGCGGACTCAAGTTGGGGATACACCTCTGAGTGGTCCAAGAATTCCTTGCCCTGGGTATCTGCCAGTCGCTGACTCTCCCAAAAAGCTGAACCGCGCCCGCCTGCGCAGTAATGACCTTTGCTCGCTGCTGTCGCGGCTGGCATGCCGAGCCAGGGGCACTCAGGGCCGCCCAGGGCTTTGGCAAGGGGAAGGCGGAGGGAGGGAGAAACTAAGGTGTACTTTTGTTTTAAAGAAGTTTGCTGAAAATCTTTACAAATGCTAAATAAGAGAAGGAGAAGGCTGAGTTTTGTTCTTTTTGTTTTGTTTTGTTTTGTTTTGTTTCTGAAAAGTATGCTTACTCTTTGTGCCACGCCAAACCCGGAGGAAAACGTTGGCACTGCATTATTATGCTGTGTATTCTGTAAAATGCCATCTATTTGCATGATCATGAGATGGTCAGGACATTTCTCCCCTACTGCACAAACCCCTTAGGAAAACTGTGGGCAGTTTAAGAGTTTTCTAGTTTTACCCTGATTGGAAAAGATATTCATCCAGAGACATTATCTAAATCTGCGAAAGAATGAGGGCTGCTTGTTATGCGTCCTTCGTCTCCAGTAACGTGTGCCACCCAATTAGAAGCAATTTAAGCAATCAAGGCCGTTATGAGAGAAGGGGGTGTTAAAAATAGGTTTTCTATAGCCTCAGCACTCTAATTCGTAAGAAAATCTAAAATTACATATGTATCATTTCTTATATGAAATAAATATATAATTCCAGTGTCTCCTGTTCGCTCTTTTTTCCTCCATGGTCCCTCCCCCATCGCCTGCCTTCCTTTTGGAAATTCATAACAGAAGCGAAATGTAAAGCTCCGATGAAGAAAAGGGACTAGGGTTTCTAAAAAGTCTTTCTGAGACCAAAAGAGAGGTTCTGGTTGGGTCTTGGCCCAGACTTTCCCCGGGCTCCTCGCTGTTGTAGCGCCCTTGGTAGTGGTTGCTCTCTGACTTCCAATCCGTGGTGAGCGGAAAAATCCCAGAAGTAATGCCCAGAGCGGAGGGACCCCACTCCTGGAATCGAGCTATATGACCCCAGGGCTCCCGGGGGTCAAGGGCTGGCCGACGGAGACGGTGCGCTCTGGTCACTCGAGGCAAATCAGGATAGATGCTGACACACGCGTACATCTTGGGCGTTAGGGGTGCAGAAAAAGGGCAAAGAGCGTGTGTTGGGATACAGAAGGTAAATAAAACAGGTACATGTTTCCAAACAGAACGGGAAAAGTAGAAATCAAAAAAGTAAATCAAAACAAAAGATAGACCGCAAAGCAATGTCCTCTAGCAGACGCAAGAATGCAGAAGTAGGGTGTGCCACTTCCCACGCATTTCCCGCGTTCCCACCGGGCCTGCGCGGGAGGAGGGGGTCCCGGACCAGGGGCAGGTGCGGGAGTGGCTGACTCTCGCGCCTCTTCCCCACCCCCGCCGAACCTGGCCCTCCCAGCACTTCGATTTGAGAGGCAGTTTTATCCTCCCCAGCTCTCCCCAGAGAGCTTTAGAGAGCCAGAGAGAGCGAGTCAGGAAACGGACAGAAGCGAAGCTGTCAGAACTTCCAGGAAGCGAAGGGCCAGTCCCCGTGCTTCCTGCAGGCAACGGGTCCGGAGTTTTTTATACCTTTGGCCACGCGGGCCCTAAATTCTCTGCAGCGAGTTGTGCTCAAAGCCAAACGTCTAGGACCTGAACCCTGAAAGCCCTGGCAGGGTGTGGGGGGCGGAGAAGAGTAGCACCCTGAGCCTAGCTCTGGGCCCAGAGTGGCAGGAGGTCGCCCCTGCACTCAGGAGCGTACAACAGCTGTCTCCAGAGGGCTGAAGGCCTCCAGAGTGGGAATTAATCACGTGGTAGTAACACCCTTCAGAACCCAGTCTTCTGGAAGGAGCTTAAGGTCAAAATAACATTCCCTTTCCAAAACTTCTAAGGGTAGAACATGAGTGAAATGCGGACGGTTCTTGTCTCAGAGGTGCCACTGTTTTCCAAAACAATAGAAGTTCCAGAGGAGGCAGCGATGCCTCAACAGGACAAGCTGAGGATCAATGTCTGGGTTTGTCAGAGTGTGAGCCACAGACCAACTACCACAAAAGCAGAGGCAGCCGCCAGGGCCCCTCTCCACCCGCGGGCGATTCTTCACAGAAGGTTCTCACACACAGCTATGAAACTACTGCAATATTAAAATCCTTCATAATAGCACCCAATTTATTTCCTATTTGTTCTGCTTGTTGGTATCTGTTTCATGAACCGAAACCATTTGATTTTTAGCAAATTGATCAATTTAATAATTCAGAAATTATCTCTATTTTCAAATAATCTTCTCTGGAAAGTAATGATGAAAATTTTTTCTTGAACTTAAAGCTTCATGAAAATTTCTTTGAAAAAATAAATATACTCTATTTCTACATAATTGAATTAGAAATAGGTGACATTTTAAAATGTATAGATATTAAGAATATTTATGCTAATGAGGTTTTCTGATTTGATAAATATAGTTACAAGCATTTCTTCATTTAATTCTTCCTTTTGCTACCTAATGCCCTAATATGTTAGGGTAGAAATCAGAATAGATATTATTGACAAGTAATGGTACCCTTTAAAAAGTTAAATTTGTCCTTTAAATCTACTCTTTTCATATACCAGTTTGAAAGTTTAGTACACACATACACTTATATGCATAAAATATAGCATTTTCTCTGCTATAAACTAGCTGGGTGAACTTGATGAAGTCTTTTGTCCTTACTGGGTCTTGGCTTTGTTAATTTTGGGAGATTGAACTAAATAATCTACAGTTCAAAAACTGTAGAGTTTATGAAATATTTTACTTCAATATATTTTGCAGTTATATAAAATTATAGGACAATATTAATATCAAAATAAATATTTTCCTATTTTATACAAATAGTCTATATTTAAACTGTCTACTCTATGTAATACTCTATGTTTTAACTGTCTAAGAGAACTTTCTAACCTGATCCATCACCCCTAACAGTCTAAGGGTCCATGAATGTACAGGAAGGATCATAAAGAATTTTGTATCTTTATGCATATATCTACACTTCTGTAAATGAGGTCATATCTTCACTAAATTCCCAAAGTGATTCATGATTCTAAAAAGTTTAAGAACAAGTGATCTATACTGGAAGCATTTATGAACAAAAACACAACCACCACCCCAGCAATCCTTGCATATGCCTTCCTTTGCATGTACGAAAGGGTTGGTTCTTTAAGTAATTTAAGGGCACCAAATGTTATGTGAACTTCTACAATAGCACCTGATCTAGTTGTGGAAATGAAGATCTCAGGAATGGTGTTATCTATAAGAATTGTATGCCCCTAAAAAGAGCTTAAATTTTTCCTCCAGCTATTGAAGTTAGTGAATTAATACCTTTGATAATTTTACAACTTTCTCTGGAAGACAGCTAGTTTATTTCAGCAATTATGAGAATCAGAAACTATGCAGAGAATGTGGTCTCTGAGACTGTCCTTGAAATTTCTTTTTGTCCAATAATAAAGAATTTTTTCTCAGTTCTTTTCCTCCTCTCCCCCCATCCCTCCTCTATTCCCAATATCCAGTCCACATTTAGGACCATTTTTCCAGACTGACATGAGCTTATTTAGTCTGAGCAACATTTTCAGGGCTCATCAGCAGCAAATTACACCAACAAATTTTTTTTTTTCAGTTTGGCCCCAAGTCTATGAAATTAATTTCTATGTCAACCATTACAACACTTCCCTTGGAAATATGAGTGACTGCACAAGCCACAGACAGATCAAGTGTAGGTGCTCCATCATCTGAATGGGGTTGGGTTATGTTTTCAATTGGAACAAGGTATTAAGTGATTAAACTGTGCCAGCAGACAGAGCACTTTTATCAAGCCCTTTTCTTTCCAAACAGGCACAGGGATAGTCAATCTCTGGCCCTGAAAGTCTCCAAGGAAAACTTGGAATGCTTCAGGAAATCATGTTTGCAATTAAAGCACGGGCATTTTTCTCCTCATCACAGAATAAAAGCTGAATATCATTTTTGAAACTTTACCTTTTTTTTTTTTTTAATTTCAATAAGCTGCTTAAGATCCTCCTATTCATTGACAGGATTTTTGGCACCATTCTGCTGCACTAGTTCACAACCATTTAATTGCTAAATGTTAACAGATTACAAGTGACTTAACAGAGGCACATTCAGAATTCCAGACATCATTATCTTAATTCCTACCACAGCCATATTCACACAAGACAGAAGATTAAATACCAATTTGGGCACCATATTTTGCCTGCCCTTTTGTTGACAGAGGTAGAACGCTGGTATGTCTTCACCTTATTTCCATCAGCATACCTGGCACAAGGCTCAGAGAATAAGTGAATTAGTAAATGAATGAATGAATATGCAGGCTACGGACTTCCCTGGTGGCGCAGTGGTTAAGAATCTGCCTGCCATTGCAGGGGACACGGGTTCGAGCCCTGGTCAGGGAAAATCCCTCATGCTGCAGAGCAACTAAGCCCATGTGCCACAACTACTGAGCCCATGTGCCACAACTACTGAAGCCAGCAAGCCCAGAGCCCATGCTCTGCAACAAGAGAAGCCACCGCAATGAGAAGCCCACGCACCGCAACAGAGAGTAGCCCCCGCTGGCTGCAACTAGAGAAAGTCCGTGTGCAGCAACAAAGACCCAACGCAGCCAAAAAAAAAAAAAAAAAAAAAAAAAATACAGGATACCTAATGTCTATTTGACTACTTGGAACCATAGGAGAAGTGGCAGTTTTTTAGTGATTCCTATAATGGGTCCTTTATTATAAGTGCTCTTACACGAAAAATACAAAACGAACACAACAAAATACTAAATACATATCATAAATCTGAAATAAAATTGTTAAGCTGTTCATTATCATAAAATTCTTTTTAAGTCTTCCAACCGATGGAAATGGGGTAAGTAAAATCTAAACTTCCTTGGGAAGATCAGGAGGTTCTAGTGTCAGGCATTGTTCTTAGTGCTTTGTGTGGATTATCTCATTCCATCTCCCAGGAAAACCTCTGAGATATGGACTATTATGACCATTTTACAGGTGAGGAAATTGAAGCCCAGAGCGGTTAACTTACTGCTCAGCATCGTATGATGCTGACGACTGGTCTGTGTTGGAGCCAAGATTCAAATAGAGGCAGTTTGATTACAGAGACAGAGCTCTTAACCATTAGATGGTACCTAACACAAAACAGTGTTAAATTGATGCTCATATAATTTGTTGAAAGAAATATACAAACATGAGAACTAAATAAATACTCAGAAAAATAGCAGGTACTTGCTTCCAAGAATCCAAGGATTACACTTATATTGCTAATGGCAAATAGGTAGGTAGGTAGGTAGGTAGATAGACAGGCAGCATAGCATGGACTGGAGAGTCAGGTGAGCTGGGTTCACATCCTATACCCCCCATCCTCCCCACAGCATGTGGGATCTTAGTTACCCCCAGTGACTTAACCCATGCCCCCTGCAGTGGAAGTTCAGAGTCCTAACCATTGGACTACCAGGGAATACCCTGGATTCACATCCTTAACTCCCCATTTTTTGACTGTGAGACCTTGGGCCAGTTACCTAACTTCTCTGAGCCTCACTTCTTCAACTGTAAATTGGCATTAAAAATACCAAGCCCACGGAATTGTAATGAATAAACATAATGGATACAAAGTACTTGATATGAGTATATAATAAATGTCAGTTATTATTATGTAGACATAAAAGACTGAATTGTATCCTAATTGCAGCTCTATTTTGAAAATTGAAATGACAATATTCAGTTAGGTTAGGCTCCCCTAGCTACTTCTACAATATCCCATGTTTTTTTACATTCTGATATTTTCATAGAATGTTACACTTAATATGTTCTGTTACACTTAACATGAAACCAAACAGTTATGTTCTTTGTATGTCAGAGATAAATTTGCAAACAATCTCCCTGCCTCCTACTAAAAGTACTATCTTGGAAGTGTTAAGAATATCTCATCTGGAAGAGGCCTGAAATATAAGGAAGATTTGTGCAAGGGCATGAAGGAGCTTGAAAGGAAAGTAGACAGTCTTCTTAATCTGGTCATTAATTTTCCTGTAAGAAGAGCTCTCTCTGCCCCTTATTTATTTTTTTTATTATATTTATTTAATTATACAATACTTACTTATTTTATTTTTTATTTATTTATTTATTTTTTTTTGCGGTACGCGGGCCTCTCACTGTTGTGGCCTCTCCCGTTGTGGAGCACAGGCTCCGGACGCACAGGCTCAGCGGCCATGGCTCACGGGCCCAGCCACTCCGCAGCACGTGGGATCTTCCCGGACCGGGGCACGAACCCGCGTCCCCTGCATCGGCAGGCGGACGCTCAACCACTGCGCCACCAGGGAATCCCTATTTATTTATTTTTTTGCCATATGGCAGGGCTCGTGGGATCTTAGTTCCCTGACCAGGGATTGAACCCGGTCCCTTGGCAGTGAAAGTGCCGAGTCCTCACCACTGGACCACCGGGGAATTCCCATAATATTTTAAATTTTTAATCAAAGTAAAGCATATGCATGGTTTTAAAAAATAGTATATAAAATGAAAAGCCACAGTCTCCTGCACTAACTTTCTCTACTTCCATTATAGCCCCTCATAAAGAATAACTTTAAAGATTTTAAGCTCTTTCTGGTAGTTCTTTTGCTGGTGATTACCACCATATTGTTAAATGTTTATACATCTACCATGGGAAATGTAGATATAGGTTACTATCCCACACCTTTTCCCAATATAGTTTCATCACTATTTTTTAGTTTCTACATTGTTTGCCTTTTAAATTCTAAATAATACATTTTCACCTGTATTTCTTGATACAACAACCTCAGACAATATCCTTTGATTTCACACGTTAGCTCTCCTCCCATCTTTCACAACCCAATTAGCATTCTTTGTATTTACCTTAACAAAATAGATGACATTACATTCTGCTTTTTTATTTTTTATTATTTTTTTATTTTGTAGTACACAGGCCTCTCACTGTTGTGGCCTCTCCCGTTGCGGAGCACAGGCTCCGGACGCGCAGGCTCAGCGGCCATGGCTCACGGGCCCAGCCGCTCCGCGGCATGTGGGATCTTCCCGGACCGGGGCACGAACCCACGTCCCCTGCATTGGCAGGCGGACTCTCAACAACTGCGCCACCAGGGAAGCCCTACATTCTGCTTTTTTAATTCATAAAATTAAGTTTATGAACATTCTTTTTTTTTTGCGGTACGCGGGCCTCTCATTGTTGTGGCCTCTCCCATTGCGGAGCACAGGCTCCGGACGTGCAGGCCCAGCGGCCATGGCTCACGTGCCCAGCCGCTCCGCGGCATGTGGGATCTTCCCGGACCGGGGCACGAACCCGTGTCCCCTGCATCAGAAGGCGGACTCTCAACCACTGCACCACCAGGGAAGCCCTAATTGTCTTTTTCTGTTTCTGAAATTCCTATTTGTTGGGAAATGGTTTTTGAGATTAATTCTTTCTCCCTCACATTTTCATTATTTTTTTCCATTTATTTTTCTACTTGTTTTACTTTCTTTTAAATTAAATTTACTTAATTTTATTATTCAACCAATTGATTTTTTTTAGTCTGATAATCACATTTTTAGAATTTTTAAAATTTTTATTATTATTTATGTATTTATTTTTGGCTGCGTTGGGTCTTCGTTGCTGTGCGTGGGCTTTCTCTAGTTGCAGTGCACGGGCTTCTCATTGCAGTGGTTTCTCTTGTTGCAGAGCACGGGCTCTAGGCGCCGGGCTTCAGGAGTTGTGGCTCGCGGGCTCTGGAGCACAGGCTCAGTAGTTGTGGCTCACGGGCTTAGCTGCTCCGCGGCATGTGGGATCTTCCCTGACCAGGGCTGGAACCCGTGTCCCCTGCATTGGCAGGTGGATTCTTAACCACTGCGCCACCAGGGAAGCCCTGATAATCATATTTTTAAATAGCAAGAACACTAACTTGATCTATAATTTCTTTTTCATAGCATCCTATTCTTTTATGGATGCATTATGTTTTGTAATCTTTCCGTGGTATGAATTAGAATTTTTAAGGGTTTTTTTGTGGCTTTTCTTCCTGAATTATCTGTTTCCTTCAGAATGTTGCCATCTCCCTGCCTGTTTCTCTTTTTTTTTAATGACTGGTTTTCTTGGCCTTGTCACTTATATTGCTGGCTTTTCTCAAATGATTAGAGATACTTGTTTCTGTTTATTACTAGGAAATAGTAAAATGGCTCACTGGTAAGCTCTCTGAACACTGGTAGAATCCTTTTTACTAGCAGTTCAATAAATGAAATGTGATTGGGCAGCTGGCCATTTTATTGAAGAACACACTCTTGCCATAATTCAAAGGCCTTGTTCTGGGGTGTCACTGCCTGCACTTTGACAGTTTCTCTTGTGGAGGCTCTTCATTGTATTTGCATGAGAAAGGTATAATTTCCTGTACTCTATACACTGGGGTGGGGACTTTGATGGTATATATAATCAATTAAATGCCTGTTTTTAGTCACACATCTCACCCCCATCCTCCCTCACACCTGAATTTCTGAGTTCTGAGCCTTCCAGGGTTCCACAGGGCAGACTGGCCCCATCTTTGCCTGATTCACTTCAGCATATATTCTAGGTAGTGGATGCTTCTTTCCTGGTACATCAGTTGCCACTCCTGCATCTGTTTTTCAGATTCTAGAACGTTTCAAAATCTCTCTTTTGCTATTAGACTCTTATGTTCTTTAGTTTATACTTTTAAA
The DNA here is from genome assembly GCF_949774975.1 of Lagenorhynchus albirostris. Classification (NCBI taxonomy): domain Eukaryota; kingdom Metazoa; phylum Chordata; class Mammalia; order Artiodactyla; family Delphinidae; genus Lagenorhynchus; species Lagenorhynchus albirostris. The sequence continues at coordinate 70,088,809 of NC_083097.1, forward strand.
GATGATTTTCTATAATTTATTAATGTTTTAGGAGGGTTAGACTGCCATACTGAGTCAGAAGCTTATGTTTAAAAAGTTAAAAGCTTTTTTATATTGCTTATACTTATTTCATACTACACCTGATTTATTGCTTTTTATTGGCAGTTTCTATTTAATCATGAACCCGAGTTTAATTTACAGTATAAATTGGAAAGAAAGTTAGTTCTAAGACACAATCTCTGATGATTTAAATGACCAAACATAACTCTTTCTTTTTCAAATTTATGCTTCATAATATAAAATGGATATGAAATATTTATTTCTAGGGGGTCCTATGTTAGTGTTAAGAGCCTAGAAAAGACAATGTTGGATTTATTGAAATTTAGTTATACCACACATATTTCAAAAGCTACTTAAAGAAACTAGAAAATCCTACTTGTAGCAAAAGCATACACACCAACAGTTGGCATTCCATTACTAGACAGATGTAAGTCTGCTTATCAACAAACAGAGAATACTGGATCCTTCCTCAAAAGTAACTTCAGTACCATGACAATGGTCACAGCAGTTTACTTGATACTACAAATGACACACATTCTTTGATCCTCATTCACTTATTCACTTTATAGATCAGTTCCACAGGGATTGTGGTCACATCTATTTTTCACTTGTGCATCTGCAGTGCCTAGCACAGCTCTTGCACATTGTGGTCAATTGATAAACATGCATCAAGTAAACGCTGAATGAACTATGTGTCCAGATGAGATCCTAAAACTGACAATCCGTTTTGGGAAACTAGATGTATTAAGATGTATTAGGAATAAGAGTCTGCAGTGTGTGATATATGCTATAAGGGTCACCTGAGCAAGTGCAATAATAGGCATTCAAAGAAGGGAAAGATTGCTTTAAGCCAGGATGATTGCAATATCAAGCAGAAAATGAGGGATAGGATTTTGATAGGTAGAAATAAGAAGGGAAGAGCTTTACATGGAATAAAGTGTTTAAGTCAAAATAATATCTAGCTTATAAAATGTTTGTAGTCATTCAATATATTTAACTTAAAAAACAAAAGCCTGACTTACAGAATTCAAAAGTAATAGTTTCATAAAGAAGCACTGAATACAGATCAGATTTTCTTTCTTAGATCAAAGTTACTGAATCGACATTTAGACATAATCATCTTGGTATATAAAACCACATTCCTGAGGCAAGGTTAAAGAGCTTCATACCACATCTGCTTGGCTTTGGGGCTGAATTAAAATATACTGCTAATTCAATATGCAAATGTCCCTTATAGTTTTTTTGTCTGCTTTTGAAAGAAGGACAAAATCTCTCATTCCTGATTATTTTACTAAGTTTTGGCAGTTTCAATTTGTAGCTCTTAAATTTTCTTAATGAAAACAGAATGCCTGGATACTTTAATATTTGTTTACAAACATCCAGGTGCTTGCACGTTAATCATATAAAACAGAGTGGATCAGGCAGAACTAAATGAATCTGGCTGAAATTCCTCAACCAAGCACTGCCCACAACAGACTGCGACGTTCAGCTGGGTGGGTGCACACACTTGCAACAGTATTTATGATCTGGGGCCCATCTGGAGCAGAGTTGGGAGTCACCATCAATTTTGATTTTCTGATAAGAGAAAGCACATCTCAAAAAAGCTATATTCTAACATGTTAAGTGCTCTCCTAAAAGGAGTACATCATGCTTTTAAATAAAATGAATGATCAACAGTGTGGTGGTAAAAAGCATACTGGTGAGATAAGTCTTGAAAATGTGGACTCTAACCTCAGCTCTGGCAAGAATCACCTATGTGAGGTAACCAAGATTTTTCAAGCACTCTTAATGTTACCAACTACTCACATACTAGACAGCTACTAAAGGCCACCCTCCCCCCATCCCACTGCTGAACTGGTTATGCCTTGGAACTGACTTCTCTGCATTTAGTTTTTCCTGATTTAAGCTTACCTTCTCCTTAATGAACTAGCTGAGTTCTAGCTCTAAATAAATTAAATGTTGTCCCATTTACAGCCATCACATGGAGAAGTCATGTACTTTTCAGGACACCTCAGCTGTGTAAATCCATTTTAAAAGGCAGAATTATACACGTGCTTTAGCGGAACCCCACATTACAAGTCAACATCTAAAGCACCTGGTCATTTTAAATTTCAAAGATTATGCCTATTTTTCCTATTTTACATAAGCAGGGCTTACTGTTGCTCTAAGCATGTAAATCAAAGTCCAGCAAAATAGTGTAAGCTAATGGCAAAGCAGAAAATTATCATTAAAACCTGCTATTACAAAGTTACTGACTCTCTCAAAAGTACCAACTATTTAAACATTAGTCTCCATGCGTCTCAAAGGGACTAAAAAGGTCATCTTCTCATCTTTCAGTGTCTCAGCCACCTTGCCCACTCTTATCCCGCTTATTTTCCACTCCACATATACCTACACCCATTCAGACACTAGTATTCCAGTAGTTTTTTAGACCAACAGTTTATAATTCTGGCAAAGCCATAAAACAACAGAAGGCTGCTCTGGAGTTTGCAGCACTGCCAAAATGACACCCATGTGTGAGCTCTTCTTTTGTGGCATGCAAGTCTCCAGAACAGAGGCTCTGCTGCTGTTAGCAATGCAGTATCTCTGGGGGGAACACTCAGAGCCCCCAAGTGTAAAGGAGCTACACCTGGGAAGATTATGAGAGCATTTGGAGGCTGTGCATAGTACTAAAAGCTCTGCCGAATTGTTCCACTGCAGCTGCAGTCAGCAACAAATTGAAGCACTTTATAAAATTTGTAGCTCTTCAATAATTTTGAATCACTTTAAAGTGCTCATGCTCCAAACCATAAAGTCTTTCTTAACCATTGCAAGCTTATGAAAGGCACATCATCAAAATGACAGTAATCAACTCCTTCAATTTTAGGTGTGAAATTGTTCTATGTTTTTTCTCCTTGTTTTCGTTGTTCACCAAGTGCCAAAAGAAAAAAAAAATGGTCATAAGGACACAATGTAAAAAATCTCCATTTTTCAACAGCACCAAGTAATCAAAATTCTAAGAAGTTCTCAGATTAAGAAATATTCAATTTTAGGTAAGATCCCTAAGGGGGGAGAAAGAGAGACAGAGAGAGAATTATATCTGTCCAGGATCCTAAATGAACAGAAAGAGGCAATTCACAGGTACAAAGAAGACTGTTGATGCAAGTTTTGGGGAATGCCCTTGAAATAACATGCTCCATTTGTCAGGGAAAGTAAGAGGTGGGATGACAAAGGAAATGGATTATGCACTTTATAGTGTATGAGTTTCTTCTTGAGTTAAAATAAATTTCCTATGGCTTAAACCACCAACTGAAGAACACTAAAACTCATGTTGATGCAATTTTCTAGTTTGCTTTTGTCTTTAAATTATTGAATTGATCCCATTCAGATTACGTCCTTCTAGATAATGGATTATATCAGCCCTGGTTCAAACTTGTTCACTACCAAACCAAGTAAATCCACACATTACTTTCTAAGTGAAGGTGTTGCACCAGACTAGTGTAATAATGTCTTCCATTTCCTGGGACAGCTAGAAATTATCTTAGAAACATTCTATGTCCAGTTTCAGCACAACTCAAATTTAGTTCACTTGAAAGCATGTATTAAAATGAACATATCCTTACAAATATGAGGTTGCAGTGACACATCACTTCTGCTCACTACTCTAGCTCACCCTAGTTGGCAGAACGAGTCACATGGCCCTGCCTAACTGCCAGAGAGCTGGGAAGTATGGGAGAGCACTTACATAGTTGAGAAGCAGTAAATATCTCTGCCATGGGTTCTACCCAAAACAGAGCAGATGTACCCTACTAATTTTTAAAATCATACCAAGTTTTTATACAGAGCTTACTCTCAAGTCTAAGATGACCTTTTTTTTTTTTTTCCAAACATAACATTTGTTGAACCTTATTTTTCCTTCCTTTATTTATATAGTTGGTGGAACTAGGAGCAGATTCTTTCTCATCTAAACAAGAGCTCAAATTCATTAAGGGCAAAACACAAGCAACTTTTATTCTTTTGAGTCCCAGTGTGCAATGGACTAACTATGTCCTTCCCCAATTTTATGTAGAAATCCTAACCCCCAATGTGATAGGAGGTGAGGCTTTCGGGAGGTGGTGATTAGGTCCTGAGAGTGGAACCCTCATGAATGGGATTACTGCCCTTATAAAAAAGATCCCAGAGAGCTCTCTTGTCCATTTCCTCCCAAGTGTGTGCTAGGACACAACTCAAAGACAGCTGTTTGCAACACAATGTGGGCATTCTGATCTCAGACTACCAGCCTCCAGAACCATGAGAAATAAATTTCTGTTGTTTATATATGGCCACCCAGTCTATGGCATTCTGTTATAGCAGCCCAAACAAACTAAGACACAGTGGGAAAGAAACAGATCTCTAGCTGAAGGGTCTGGCCTCTTCCCACTGCACGTCGGCTGGTGTTCACACCAGTGGTAAGAAAGGGCGATGAACTTCTTCCACAGCCTGTGGAGCCTGAGAGAACATGACCCTTCCTTGTCTAATCAGGGAAAGAGTACTGCCTTCAGCACATCAGCAGGTATGACAGGCTTGGGCCACCAAGGAAAGAGGGCCCTCAAACCTTCTCTATTTACAAGCCTACTGAGTATAGCTCTGGCTCTTAACTAGAAGTTGATTTGCCCAAACCCAAGTAATCTACCACTGCTATGAAAATATATAGCTAACAAGCCAATAACACATATTATACATACAGTATTGGGGCCTTAATTTAAACTAATAACCCAGTTGCTTCAGACAGCTTTGTATTTATGACTTGACATATTTCAATTAATTTAAGAGACATTTCAACAACAGAAGAAAACCTCTTTTCAAAGCAGCGTTTGGATTTGGGCCTCCGAACCCCCCAAAAAACCAACAGCCGACATTTACCAACCCAAAAGCATGTAATTTTTTTTGATCAAAAAATAACATTGATTTGACAAGGCTAACACACTTGAGTAGAACAGACTGATGTAGTAAAACTGTTCCATGTAAGTGAGTTTTCATGTGAATTAGTGTGAACCTAAGAATGTAGTGGGAAACAGCTACTATACAAGTTGCAAAGAGCTCCAGGGGTTCTCAACTACGGGAAGGGTGCCTTCCTAGGAGGCAGCTAGAAACATATAGAAGTTCTTTGTTTTTTGCTCTTCAGTTATCCCAAGTTTTTTTTTTTAGCAGGGGACCTTCAGTGGCAATAGTGAGTGGGGAGTCAGGGATACCAAATATCTTGCAGTGTGTGGACAGTCCTACAATAAAGCATTTCCTGCCAAAAATACTGAGCTAAACAAATGCAAAAACTTAGGATAAAAGAAATCAAGCATGGACTCTTTTATATTCTTCTTCCAATGAAGCAGAACTCTCCCTATCACATACCCAGAGAAATGCAGATTAGTCTCGAAAAAGATAAAACGCATCAAGAGATTGGAGAAATGTGAGACAAAAGTTAATAACATCTTAAGTTAGTTTTTATTCAGACATTTAAAAAGTAATCTTTGATCCCCTCCTCTTCTCGAATGTGAAGCATTAGGTGGGCTGAGCAAGACAGACATCCATGCTGGGAAGACGGGGCTCTGCCATTGTCAGTATATATCAAAAATAAATGAAAATAAATATAATTGCATTTGTGTATATACGTTTTCGTGTCTGTGTGTGTGCGCGCGCACTCATACTCCTATATTCCATAGCTCTATCCATTGTCCACTGAGAGGGCTTGGGAACGACGACAATCCAACAGCAATAAACACAACTAAATGCTCATCTCATGGTTTCTAAATACCATTCCCCACCAAAATAAACCAGGATTTCTTAGAGAAATGATTGATACCAGAGTAGGGAAAGTATGAGTCTGGTATATCTTCCTGCGCCAGAGTGTAAGGGAGCTCAAAGAATGATGCGGACGTGTCAAAGGTCAGAGAAGCTAGCTTGAAGAAAATTTCACTGGCAACATCTGGGACAATGAGTATCAAAATATGTAACAGATAATGAGTGGCTCACTTAATAAACATGAGTCTATATGATTTAAATAATTAATGAATTATAAGTTTGGTGAGGACCAGGATATTTATAATGTTTCAAGGTACCTCTCCACAAAATACTTATTAATTACAAAAGGATAAAAACATCTTTACAGTGGCAGATATCACCTTAAGGGATTACAGAGAAAATCATCAGGAACTATGTGTCAGCTGATAGGCAAGACTCCACTTTTCTCATAATCCTGCCGAAGTTGAATAACCTGAATTTACTCATAAGGAAACATCAGACAAATCCAAACTGAAGGTCCTTATATAACCTAACTGGCGAATGATCTTCAAAATGGTTAAGGCCATGAAAGCTAAGAAAAGATTAAGGAGCTATTTCAGACTAAAGGGATGACAACTAAACTCAGTGGATGATTCTGCACTGGATTACATACAGGACATCATTGGGACAAGGGGCAAAACTGACTGTGGTCTAAAGTTTAGATAGAAGTCACATATCAATATCAAATTCCTGATTCTGATGGTTGTATTGTTATATAGGAGAATGTCTTTGGCAAAGAAACACACTAAAGTATTAGTGAGTGAAGGGGCATTTTGTGAGCAATTTACTACGAAATAGTTCAGCAAATTAAGAAAAAACAAAACAAAACATGCCCTTTGTTCTGTACTCAAAACTGTGATGTAAATTTAAGAGTCTCAAAATAACTAACAGTAACAATAACCTTTCTTTTTTAAAGGGTTTGTTATAAATCAGGCTATTTGCTAAGTCCTAGGAATAATACAGGAGCAGGAAAAAAACCCTCAGTTCCCGCCACTTAGTGCTTATAGTCTGGCAGGGAAAGCAAGAGTTGAACAAGTAATTATAAGTTCAAGAGAGGAAGCTGTTCAACTGTAGAGACTGAAGGAAGGTCCCCCCTAAGAAGGTGATCTTTATGCTAAGGATATAATGATGTACAGGATTAGCTGGGTGATGGGTGAAATGTGTACTGTGGGGCATGAAAATTTTGGACTTTGGCAACAGGTATCACTGGTATGATATAGCTGTGTAAAAATCACCAGACATGCAGTGAAACTGATTATTTACAATGTTCACCATCAATACCAAAGGACTTTAAAGTGTAGAAACCAATAATTTAAGCTCTTCAATAAATGATTAAAATGAATTTGAGATACGATTATTGTTTAACAATAATGTAACAATAATGTGTAAAGAGTAGATTAAATTTTAAAAGAAAAATATGCTATAACATCTTGATTTTAAATAGCTCCTGCCCTCAAAGGAATTCAACATATTTTCACTTATTAGTCAAATTTTAAGCATTATTGTTAGGGAGTGGTTTATCTATACTATTTTACACTTGGGGAAACTGAGGCAAATGACTTTCTCAAATTCATATCATTTATCAGTTGTAGGGCAAGGACTATGTCCTTAATTTTTAAACTCCTACTCTAATGCTTTTTTAAATTACTTGCATTGAAAATATATTAGCCATATTATCATGGCATAAAAAAGAAGAAAATATTTTATACTTTTCATCATAGAACCAAATATATTTACAAACTAAGAATAGTGCTGAGTACTCAGTACAAATATAGAATTATTTTAATCAATGTCAATTTGATTATTTTCTCCACTATAAGCCTCACTCTCTTCTGTCCCAGCTCTTTTCTTTTTGATGACTATTCTAGAGAATTTCAGACTTTTCCCTTTGCAACTCATTCTCAAACAGAAATGAGCTCCTTCTTCAATGATTCTTAACCTATTTTTAGCCACAGATTTCTTTGAGAATTTGACAAAAGTTATGAACTACTTTCTCCTCAAAATGTTCACACACAGAAACATTTGCATGAAATTTTAAGGAGTTTGCTGAGCATTCTCCCTTCTCAAGGTCATTCATGTACCTCAGATCATGTGTCAGTCACTGATTATTTCAACTTTATTTTCGTGACAACCCTGCATGGAAGGTATTGTTATCCTCATAATACAGAAGAGGAAACTGGGCCATATGAAGCTGTATAGCTGGAACTGGAATCAATGTGTCTTTCCTTCCCTAGGTCCTTTCACCTACATATTCTTACCTACAAAATAGGCCTCAAAACTCACCCAACTAAATCTAAAGTCTTACATTCAGCCTTCACCCATACAATAAGCTTCCTCCGCATGCCAAATATTTTAACCATTTTGCCACTCATCTGAGAAAAATCAAGTCTAGGAAAGCTGCCAAACCTCTCAAGAAGTTTACAGAATTATTATTTTAATGGTTATCCTCATGCTACGTGGTCTCTGGAGGCTGCTTCCTAAAAACCAGTCTAACTTCTAGGGTCCCGGGAAGCTAGTTTTAAAAGCTGCCCAGTGAGGAAGGTTCCTTTGTCCACAGCTTCTATTTATAACTACCATGCTGACGATAACTAGAGATATGGCTTGGCTTGGCTTTCTAAGTACTCAGCCTCCACCTTCTGACCTGTTAATCTCCTTGGTGACAAAGTGCCCTCATCTCTAGGACCATTCCTGCACCTCTCATCCTCTCTCAGTATTAAACAAAGAAGGAACTATATGGCACTCAGGCAGCATTCTGGAATAATTGGCTACACATAACTGAAACTCAAGTAGGTGAAAACACTACTTCAACCAGGCAGTTACTTTTTAAAAATTTGCATGTGTAAATGTGAAATAAAAATGTTACCTTCTTGTACTTCTGTGCTTTAACAGGCAGAGAGACAAATTATTGTTGTTTGATTGACTGACTACTAGAGCAGAAGAGTGAATGAGCTGAAGTCCCATAAATGAATTTAACATGGGTAGATTCAGGTTTTGTGGATCCTGAAGCATAAACAATTTGGGGGACTTTCTTTAAGAAAAATACATAATTATGTATAAAAAATTAGGTTAAAAAGTGAAGTTACTGGGAATGAAAAATCACATCAAATCACAATTATTACAACCTTGAAAATAACACAAATGTCAAAAAATCCAGAAAAATAACATAATATTTTTATTAGGTGACATACCTCTGGCCCATCTCATGACATGATGCTGGATGAGTCAGCATAGTGGGAGTTAGGCATATTCTAGAAGTCAGCCCTATACTTTGATGGCCAGCAATAATTATACATGGAAGTGACAGAAAGCCACATAAACATACCCCACTAAACCTGAAGGACACGTATCTGTAATTCAGCTCCCCCTTTAATGGATGTCCCAGACACTCCAACACCATCCAACCTCAGGAACAGTGTAACAAGGGGAAGTCTGAGTTTGAGCCAACCATCTTAAACAACTGCATATTTTGCAGAGAATGTTTAACTTTGGAAGAAATACAGGAAAACAAGCTGCTACAACTTGAATTTTGTCTATTAGAAAATAATTGTCTTCATTTCAGACCATCACATGACCTTTGCCTTGGCAATGAATGTAGAAAGACACTCTGCTGTTAGATTGCCCCTCTCTCCTCTGCAGGACAGAAGTCATCCCTTTCCCTACTGTCCCTAATCTGAATCCCAAACCTAGGCTCCATTATCTTTGTCTCTGGACAAATGTATGCCCTATACATTTAGTGTTTTCTGCTTTTTCATTAGCAACTACAAAGATAAAGAGATTTATTGACTTTTCTCATGGAAATAGAACCAAAAATCCTAAAATTTATATGGAACCACAGGACTCTTTTTTTTTTTTTCTTTTTGGCTACACGGCACAGCATGCGGGGGAATCTTACTTCCCCGACCTGGGAAGGAACCTGCGCCCCCTGCAGTGGAAGTGTGGAGTCTTAACCACTGGGACCACACCATAAAGCTGGAGGTATCATACTCCTTGATTTCAACAAAACAGCATGGTATTGGCAGAAAGATGGACACACAGATCAATGGAACAAAATTGAGAGCCAGAAATAAACCCACACATATACAGTCCATTAATTTAGGACAAAAGAGCAAAGAAGATACAATGGAGAAAGGATAGTCTCTTCAATAAATGGTAATGGAAAAACTGGACAGCCACATAAAAAAGAATGAAACTACACCACTATCTTACACCACACACTAAAATTAACTCAAAATGGTCTAAGACCTGAAACCATAAAAATACTAGACTAAAACATAGGCAGTATGCTCTTTGATATCAGTCTCAGCAATATCTATTTGTATATGTCTCCTCAGGCAAGGGAAACAAAAGCAAAAATAAACATATGGGACTACATCAAATTAAAAAGGTTCGGCAAAGCAAAGGAAACCATGAACAAAGTGAAAAACAACTTACTGAATGAGAAGATACTTGCAAATCATGTATCTGATAAGAGCTTAATATCCAAAATATATACAGAACTGATATAACTCAACAACAAAAAACAAACCACCCAATTAAAACATGGCCAGAGGATCTGAAGAGACATTTTTCCAGAGAAGACATACAAATGGCCAAACACATACATGAAAAGATGTTCATCATCATCAGAGAAATGAAAATCAAAACCACAAGGAGATATCACCTCACACCAGTTAGATGACTATTATCAAAAAAGCAAGAAACAACAAGCGTTGGAGAGGATGTGGAGAAGAGGAAACCAACATACACTGTTGGTGGGAATGTAAATTGGTGCAGCTACTATGGAAAACAGTATGGAGATTCCTCAAGAAATTAAGAATATAACTACCGTATAATCCAGCTATTCCACTTCTGGGTTTTTAACCAAAGAATACAAAAACACTAATTTGAAAGATATATACACCCCTATGATCATCACAGTGTTATTTACAACAGCCAAGATATGGACAAGCCTAAGTGCCCATTGATGGGTGAATAAAGAAGATGTGGTATATAAATATGGGGTACTACTCAGCCATAAGAAAAGATGAAATCTTGCCATTCATGACAACATGCCTGAAACTTGAGGGTATTGTGCTAAGTAAAACAAGTCAGACAGAGTAAGACAAACACTGTATTAATTCACTCATATGTGGACTAATAATAAAAAATAAACAAACCAAAAAAAACCAAAAATAAACACAGATACAGAGAACAGAGTAGTGATTACCAGCAGGGAAAGGGTGTCAGGGGAGAGTGAAATGGTTAAAGGGGGTCCACTGTATGGTGACAGATGGAAACTAAACTTTCAGTGATGAGCATGCTGTAGTATATACAGAAGTTGAAATAAAATGTTGTACAAATGAAACTTACATAATGTTATAAACCAATGTTACCTCAATTTAAAAATAAATAAAAATAAAATAAATAAAATTGATAAATTAGGGAAAAAAAGGAGTTTTAGGAGAGGGATTCTGAGATAGACCATCTCTTCTTTCCTCTTCATTCATAAGCATTTCTGCTCAAAGCAAATTGATAATTCATATTCCCAGACTTCTAAAATAGTTTAAACAGTATTTCATATTGTTATCCCCATCTGTGATTCTAGAATATATCTTTTCCTTTCAATATTATGCCAATTGCTAAGTTTGAGGCTTCTGCCTTGATTGCTCTTAACATTAAGAGTATTGGTAATTCTTAACATCTTGATTTTCTTAATATTTAGCAATTTAGCCACACAAACTCCAACTTTCAAAGCAGCTTTTGTCCTTCATGAAGTTTTCACCAAACTTACATTAATCCTTAACAAAACACTTACCATCCTATATGGCAATCATGTCTCTCAACTAGATTAGGAGCCACTTCAAGGCAAAGAATGTCTTGTTCACATTTACCTGCACATCACACATTACAGTGGCAAACAGTAACCACTAAATGTTTGCTCGGTAAACTAATGCACATCTGACTGAAGGATACACATCACTAAAACATACACTTAGTTTATAGAGGTATGACTATCAGTGAGAACACCTGAAATCTTGCCTTGCTTTTTTAATTTGCTATTGCCACACAAGGTAATAGCAGTTGTAGTAGTTGATGGAGGTTTAAATTATTATCAGATAACCTCAAAATATTAGTCAGCGGAACTTCCAACTCTTGTAATCTAAGAAGAAAAAAAACCCTAGCTCACTACATCCTAAAATCCAGACTAAAAACCCATGATTAACATTTTTTGGGTTTCATTATGGAGAGTTTTCTAGCACTCACCTTCTGAATCCATTGCCCCGAGATGCCACACTCTCTAGGGCCTTCATTTCCTACCTCACTGATGAGTTGATAAGAGCTCTTTTCTTGGATTCTGAACTTTGGAAGATCCTGGCATTTCCTTTCACTGCCGAATGCCAGATGAGGTTGCAGGAACTCTTTGCTTTTATTTGGTTCTTCTGCTTTTATTTCCTTTGCTCAAGAGCACCAGAAAGTATCAGAAACCTATATAGACTCTTAAAAATATGTAGGGGTAGATGTAAGATAAACACCATAAAGCAATAGTATTTTGGCTGCTCTACTCAGGAGGAGGAGCAAACTTCTGTAAGAGTTTTCAGGAACTGAACTGGTAAAGTCTATGGCTCTCAGACTCTTATTTCAGGGACTAATAAACTTTTTATTGTGGTAGTATAATAGTAGACCAAATCTGCTATCAGTATCATTTCAAAGCAAAAGATATTTTAACATCTCAAACTCTAGAAACAATCTTAAAATAAATAATAGTCCTTTAAATTGTATCAACTTAGCTTCATGAAAAACAGATTACATCGTCCATTACATTCAGAAACCCAACTACGAGCTCTGTGCTTACCCACTTGGCATTACTGGAGTCTAATATTTACGTATTTTAAAACATTTAAATTTTAGAGCAATTTTAGATTTACAGAAACATTTCAAAGATAGTACAGAGAGCTCTACATACCTTATAACCAGTTGCTCCTATTATTAACATCTTACATTAGTATGGTACATTTCTCACAATTAATGAATCAATACCATACACTGTTATTACCTAAAAGTCTAGACTTTGTTCAGATTTTCTTAGTTTTTACCTAACGTCCTTTTTCTTTTCCAGGATACCAACTAGGATACCACATTTCATTTATTCGTTATGTCTCTTTAGTCTTCTCTTGGCTCTAACAGTTTCTCAGAATTCCCTTGGTTTTGATATTCTTGAAAGTTCTGAGACATAATGGTTAGGTATTTTGCAGAAGAATCCTCATTTGGGATTTTTGTGATGTTCTTCTCATGATTAGACTAATGTTAGGGATTTTAGGGAGAAATGCCAAGAGGTATACATGCCATTCTCAACACATTAAGGATACATACTACTAACTTATTGTTGATGCTAACCTTGATCACTAGGCTAAGGTGATGTTTATCTGGTTTCTCCACTGACAAGTTAGCTTTTTTCCCCTTTCCATACAGTAGTCTTTGTAAGGAAATCACTTTGCATGTATTACTACTCATTACTCTGCTGAGTAGTATTGCATTGTACAAATATACCAATGTGTTTATCTATTCTACTATTGATGGATACCTGGGCTGTTTCTCGTTGGGGCTATTATGATTAAAGCCGCTATGAATTTTCTTATCAAGTTTTTTTGTGAGTGTGTTTTTATTTCTCTCGGATAAACACTTAAGTGTAGAATTGCTGGGCTGCTGGGTAGCTGTGTTTTTAGTTTTATAAAACACTACCAGAACTTTTTATAAAGTGGTTGTATCACTTCCAATGTGGCTGCACCACAAAGTATCAATATGAAAGTTCCAGTTGCTTCATATTCTTGTGCCCATTTAGTGGTGTCAGAGTTTTAAATTTTAATCATTTCAGTGGATACATTCTGGTATCTCGTGGTTTTTTAATTAGCATTTCCCTAATGACAAGTGATGTTGAGTGACACATCTTTTAAAATAATATATGAATGGAAGGCTGTCTCTGAACAGACTCTTGGTGGGGTAGAAAAAGTCCCCAGTAAAAAACTAAAACTTAGAAGCTGGGGCCTTTCACTTCCAGCCAAGGTGAAGTTAATAGAGAGCAGATGCACTTTTTAATTTTACAGAAAAAACTGAACAAAATACATGAAACAACAGTTTTCAGATACTGAACAGGGAGCACAGGACAGTGATTCCTGAGGGAAAAAAAAATTACGAGGTGAATTCTGCTCCAGCTTACTGACTGAAGCGTTCAAGCCACAGCTCTGGGGGGAAAAAAACCAAAACAAAACCTTAAACTGAGCCCAGCTGTCTCCCTGAGTTGTGAGAACCCGGTGAGGCAACTAGAAATCATAGAAGAGTATCAGAAAGGAGAGCTGTAAAGAGAATGAGCTCTAGAGATTGGCAGTTCCTTTACATCTTCAGCTGAGTTCTGATCAATAGATGCATTTGAGGAAATCAGGCAATGTTGGGGGAAGAATCACCAGAAAGGAACAGGCACAAAAATCCTTAGGACTCAAAGAGGGGTAGGGATAGTTCCTGTTCCCACCAGCCAAAGTGAGAAAACTTTGCAACACATGGGGCATTGGTGGAATACTCAGAAGAGTATTTCCTCAGTAACGGGTAAAAATTAACACTAAATTAAAAGCTGCTCTCATTTTAAAAGCAAGCCTCAAAGAGTCAAAACTGTCTCCTAGGTTTCCAAGTAACTTAGCCACATTCCAGAACAAAGCTCAGAAATATTTAAAGAAATACAAAAATATCCAGTACCCAACAAGGCAAATTTCAGTGCCTGGCTTCTAGTCCAAGATTTTCAGGAATGCAAACAAGCAAGAAAATATGAACCACAATGAGAAGAAAAATCAATCAACAGGCACAAGGTTCAAAGTGATACAGAAGATGACATTAGTAGACACAGACACTGAGTTAACTGTTATAAATATATTCTATATGTTCAAGAAAGTACAGTATAAACATGTTAAGGAGAGACATGGAGAAAATAAAAATGACCCAAATTGAACCTCTAGAGATAAAAAATACACTGGATGAGTTAAATACCATATTAGACACTGAAAAAAAGAAAAAAAAAAGTAGTAAACTTCAAGACATAGCAATAAAAACTATCCAAAATGAAACAGAGGGGGAAAAAGAACTAGAAAAAAATGAACAGGGTATCAATGAGTTGTGGGACAAATTCAACTTTTTTTTAATAACAGACAAAAAAATTTTTATTGTTCTGCAAGCCAGTTAAGTAAGTACAAACACCATACTTCCAAATTCTCAAGTAAAGTGACAAGAGAGAGTGGTCTTCCATTAAAATGCTAACACTGAAATCTACTACTTCTGCCAAGAACTTTAATATTCTCAAGCAGAATCAATACTTTAAAAGGCAAAGAAAACTATTATCAAATTTACTGCATATGTCTGACCATATAATTGAAAAGCCTTTTGTGGCTGACCCAGGTAGTACTAGTAATATTTTATGTAACCATCCTAACTTTTAAAGATCTAACACTCTTTTCTTTGAACACTTTCTTCTGCAGAAAAAGCTATCAAAAAAATTATTGTAAAATCCAACAGTGCATTGCAACTGTGTTTCTACTTCTTTCCTCAGGATGGAAAAATTAGTCAGTCTTTAACTTGACCTGAGATAAAAACCTAGTGATCTAAGAACCTCAATGAACTCAGTGCAATAAATATAAGAAACTGTAATAAGGACTATCATATTAAAATTGCTAGAGATTAAGCACTTTTCCATGTGCTTTTTTGTTAACTGTGAAGTATCTATATTTCTTGCCCATCCTTTGTTTTGTTTTTTTTTAAGTCGTTCTTCATTTACCTTGAACATTAGTCCATTGTCTCACATTTTGCAAATATTTTATCAAACTATGACATGTTTATTTTCTTAACAGGTTTTTTGATGAGCAGAAACTTTTAATTTCTTTGAAATTTTATTTGGGCTGGCCAAAAATTTGTTTCGGTTTTTCCATTAATATCTTACAGAAAACCCGAACAAACTTTTTGGCCAGCCCCAATAGCACTAAAATAAACTTTCTGGTTAAAATTGTTTGTGTCCTAAGAAACTTTTGCCTACCCCTAAAAGTATCAAACTATTCTCTTATGACTTCCTCTAAAAACTTCATAGTTTTAGCTTTTACAATGAAAAATATGGTCCCTCTTGAATTAATTTTTGTGTGTAGTATGAGATAGGGATTGAGGTTCATTTTTCTAAATGTGGATGCCCGATTACTCTAGTGCCAATAGTTGAAATGACTGTTTTCCCCACTGTTGCAATGTTGCTCTTTTAAGATTTTACTATTAAATTTAAAAAACTATTAAAATTTTTTAAATAAAATTTTGTTTTTTTCTATAATTCAATTCTTTCTCTGATGTAGCTATTCCGTTTCAACAGACAATTAAGTTGACAGACTATCAACTTTAGACATCAGCCACTTATCCAAAACAGGTACACAGACCATCTCCTATAATGATGGAAATTTAAATACGTGGAAAAAAATTACATTTCATGCTCTAAGGAATTGTTAAAAATAGAAAAGACAGAATGAGCTTACACATATAGGGTAAACAAAACACTATTACAATAATTCCTATATCTTATCTTTGCTACTTACTCAAAGTAGCCCTACTAACACAGTTTCATTTGTTTATTAGTCTTTTGGAATTTCCTATTCATAAGTACAAATTGTTTCACTGTAGAATTACAGAAAGAAAATACATTCCAAACAAACTAAATAGATTTTAAAGCTAATTTTTGTATAGAGCACTATTTTAGAAATATATATCTCCCTCATATTTAATACTTCAGCAATGGGTACTTAATATATTCAAACTGTGCTATATATATATTTAAATTTTTGATAAGATGTTATTAATCCAAATTCGTCCTCAGCTATGCTACCCTTTGCATAATTACATTTGTGTAACAGATTATCTGACAGATAAAGAACTATGGGTAAAATCTGTCTGCCATATACATATCATATTGTCTGCCAAATGGACATATCTTCAACTCTTTTGCAACACTTTGAGTCTTTAAAAGTTCTACTGAAATAAAATGTAAAAATGTCCAAATTAAGTTAAAAAGCACTCGACAGAAAAGCTATAAAAAGGAGACTCAAGAGATTATACTTATTGCATATTTTAGTTCATTAGTAAACAAGCAGCATTTAATTCAATGGCTATAATCCTTCCTATACAATGCACCAACTGAAAAGGGGAATATACAATATTGTCCATTTCTTAAAACATTTCTTTAGTGACCTCACACTTAGCAAAGTCCAAGTAATCAGGGTGTTTTGCTGACCAACGAACCACGGTGATATTAGAAGAAACCCTATGATGGTACTCATTTTCTTCAAAACATTATTCAGAAATCATCTTCTCAGTGAGGCTTTCCCTCAATGCTCCATTTAAAATTTTATCCCTACCCTCCAACTTCATTTTCCCCCTTCCCTAATGCCCCCCCCATCCCCTGCCTATTAGATCTTATCACTATCTAACCTATCCCACATGTGATTCATATTCATCATTGCTTAGTGCCTGCATTTGCCCACTAGACTCTAAGCTCCTGGAGAGCAGGGATTTTGATATGTTGTTACTGCTGTGTGTAGGGCAGTTTCTGGAATATTATAGGCACTCAATACATGTTTATTAAACAAATAATTGAGTACAAACCAAAATACTCCCGGAGAAAATGTTCTTTGTAAAGTCATTCTCAACTAACAATAAATAAATGTCCTCTAACTAACATGATCTGTAACCATTCCTGAAGCCAAAAACAGCTATTCATTTTTCTCATGCTAACATAAACAGAAATAAATATCAGATTTGGAAATGTATAGCCGTACATTTAATGTAAACTATTTATTTTATTTTACATGTGATAAACCTGAGGTCAATAGTGATGGTAATTCAGTTTTGTTTAATTAGTATCAGTTAACGCCTAGTAAGTGCAAAAAAACAGCTAATTGCAGGAAGAAATGGGATGAGAAGAAATGCTTCCTGATTCTTAGATCAACATTCTTGCCAGAAAATTGTGCTGCTACTTCATTTATAAAATGGGTAGCCTTTTGCCAAATGGGAGAAAGGAGGGGAGTAGCTACGTACAGGGAGTTATAAGGAAAAGGAAAAAAGAAAAAAACAAAAAAAACAACAATAGGATAGAAAAATACAAACTCTCTGAATCATTAAAGATAGGCCCTTCCAATGTAATCTTCTGTAGCTAAAAAGGAGTTCAATGGTAACAAAATATGAACAGGCTATATCTGGTTTTCCTTTTTCTTAGGTACAAAATAAGTAAAGTGTTTACCATTTTAAAGAAGGGAAAGGTTACTAACACAACATTGTAAATCAACTATACTCCAATGAAAATTTTAAAAAAGAAGGGAAAGGTTGACATTAGCTCTTTGATCATCCTTAATGCCCATGTCAGAGTTTTCAGGGCGTATAACCAGCTCATCTATAAACTCAGGGTATAGACATAACGCGACAAATGGGAATTAAAAGATGAGATTGTATGACTATTTGAGACACTGAGTTCAAGCTCTAGGATCATAATCTGATTCTTTAAGCCACCTAAAGCTCTGTGAAGACAAAGGATGATCCACATTCAAAAATCACTTAGTTTTATTTTGCTGAATAGAGCCATATACCACGACAGACCATTTTCAATTATGTGATGGCTCAGAAAGTGTGTATGAATTCAGAGAATGTTGAGACTCCATGCTTTATAATACTGAGAAGTTAATCTTTCATTTGAAAGAATAAATCTATCCAGTGAAGTTCCAATTACAGATTTCATAATGAATTCTACTTATTGCTTCCTGGACCTATCAATTCCATTAATAGATGAATATCTCTTCTGAATCAAAACTCAAGAAGAAATGTCACTATTTTACCAATGATATTTATATTAGAAACAGTAAGACAATGAGCCCACACTGCATGGATGCACTGGTCATTTATGCATAACAATTGAAATTCTGGGGAAAATACCAAAGATAATCAAAATGCATGCGGTATTAAGATAAAATTATATGCTTTTCATTTCAGACAAATCAATGGGAGTAGGAAGGAGAATAAGCTCTAATTTTTATAGTGCAATGGGCGGGGGTGGGGGTGGGGGGTGGCGAGGGCTGGAACCAACAAATTGTCAAGCAATATTCTACAGATCATAGTAAAAGCAAGATTTTACGGGTTCCTACTTGACTTGGCAAAAATATAAAATAAAAATAACTGACTTCTGAAGCATTTATACTGACTAAAGTCCAATATAAAAAACAAAAGATTTCTACTGGCCTAATTTGGGGTATTCAAAAATATTATTTGCAATCATTTTGCAACATATACATGTATCAAAAATCATTATGTTGTACACCTAAAGCTAATACAACATTATATATCAATTATATCTCAATTTAAAAAAATATTACTTGGTTTACATAAAGTACAAACCCTTTTGCACTTAACATAATTCTTGGTACAAACACAACATGCTTAAATAAAACAGTTAGTAGTTGTAACTATCATTCTCTCAAAATTTGCTTTAAAAGGCTAAAAAAACCTAAACCAACTCATCACTTCAGTTAACAAGCAGTTTGTGTAAGTTCATAATATACTTAGGGAGAATTCAAGTTTAAAAAGAGTCAATCAACAGTATTTCAAAAATACGTTATTCTATCCAATAATGAATTCTATTCCTTTCCCTCCATATTACTCCACTATACAATCACTGAAAATCAAAATAATAACTTTAATTATAACTTTCACAGTATAGCTTTTTAATAAGAATGGTTATAAATACCAGGTGAGATTTTTTGCAACTCCAACATGTAAGAACTTTCATAAACAAAATAAATGTCACACTTCACTGTAATCTTGTTATACTTATTTTAGTGATGCTGATATCTCAAGATATATTTGGAATGCTGCTTTTGGAAATACACATGAACTATCATTCTATATTATATTCACAATTCATTTCAACCAGAGTTTTATCCAACTTAAGCTTTTACTTTATCACTCAGTCTTATTTAAAATATCATCTATTTTCAAAATATTTAACCTACACCAAAAGACAAGAATTTGCTGTACTGAGATTATTCAAATGAATATGAACCACAAGCCTTCAAAGTAATTCCAAAAGAAGAGTTTCAAAATTGCTTTCAATAGTGACAGTAGCACTGAAACATAATACATAGCCTCTCAAGACAGTTATATGAAAGAATATTTACCAGTAAATTCTATTCATTTGGGAAAAAAACCAACAAAACTGTTTATCTCTTATATTCATTCCCTATGGAAAAAAGCATCCCCCAAATTTACTTTTTTTCCCCATTTCATTTGAATTTTTCATTCGAATTACTTTAATTTCTGCCCTGTAAAGTAAAAACACTACAAATAAAATAAATAAAAAATAAAATACAAACACTACAAATTAAAACAAGTCCTATTTAACATAGGTTTAAATAATACTGGTAAATCTGTCAAAAGGTTCTAATTATTTTTAAATGACAGAAAAAGAATTTTAATTTGGCAGCAACCACCTAAGTATTTATAAAATCGGAAGTACTCTCACACATAGGCAATACAAATAAATCGCTTGCTCAGATGAATTTTCAAAATGTATTTTAATCTCGTTCCAGAAAGAAAGAAAATTTCTAGATACAAATACATCTCATTCAGTCACATTTTAAAATACATTCAGCAATTTAAAATATTATAAGAACCCAATATGTTCATCTTTTATAATCTCAATATATTATATATTTAATATATAATATATATGTACAATACATACAGGTAGTCAGCAGGATTACAAAGTAATTTTTTAAAAGTTTGATCAATATTGATAAATATCTTTAGACTATTAAAAAGAACTATATTTAGGATCATAGAATAAAATAAAATATGGGCAGTCCAAACCTAATAGCAAGACTGCAAATGTTCATGTAGCCAATTATTTTAAAAGATCCCTCAAGTTGGCTAGAATGCATTTTAAAACAATATTCTTGCTACTCTCAAGCAGCAGTACTTGTAGATATTAAGCATGTACAACTCCATTAAATTTAAAATTACTATGCAGCTTTCTTTACTGTAATATACAGTAGCTATTCCTTTCTGTTGGATTTTGCTGTTGTTGCTGTTTGAAGAGTGACTCGCATAGTACCAACAGAAGTGACTTTAGCTCCTTTCCCTCCTCTAAAGCATGGCTCAGTTTGAAGATTGTTCTATAGGCAGCCATTATGAATATTAACAGTACCTTAATACCATTAAGAGCAACCAATCAATAACTGGAGTCATATGAGAAGTTTCAAAGACTGATGGAGGTTTCTGTAAACCAAGGTCATCAGAAGTATTACACTTGTAGATCGCTCTCTCACATCCATTAATACAAGGAGTTAAAATTCCAACGCCACAGTATAGCAGTTAACAATCTATTCTATAATTTTAAATATTAATACCATTAATCCACCCTGAGAATACAGAGGAAGTATTTGAAACAAGATATTCTGATATGGTTTTCCTTCCTTTGCATTTGCTTTCTTCTGGTTTTTCTCAGACCTTCAAGGTACGAGTATCTGAATTCAGAGTGTGACTTCGATATCCTTTTTTGTTAACTGAGATTCACGCCACAGTGAGATACTGGTGATAGAAAAGCCCAAAAAGGCTTGTAGAAAAGAGACAAGCAGCAATCCACCAGGTCAGAAAAGACAGAAGTCCTCGAAAAAGCAGAGGAGTGAAAATGTTTTTTAAGCTGCTCAGTGCCACTGTTATTTGTGTAACAGTTACCTTCATCTTCCCATCAGCAGATGGTAATTCAGAGTAAACAGAATTGGAGGGTGGACTATTATCCACTGGCAAGGTAGAGATAGATTCTGGATAAATCCCCCAGGAATGATTACCTAGAAAATTCAAGACGCAAATAAAACGTGAAAAGTAATTCCAAAGCTCGTTATCTAGAAAAAATAAATTCTTTAACTTATATTTAAAATTAAGAACAAAAAGTTTAGTGGCACAACAAATTATTCAATGTTGAAAATAAAGTAAAATAATAATCTTTCTACACACCTGGGGAAAATTCACTTAACTTGACCAGATTATAATCTAACCTTATCAGTAGAGGTGCACATAAAAGCTAAAATCTAATTTACTTTTAATTAACTGCACTAAAATCTGGTAAAATAACAAAAACATTTTTTTTTCTTGTATAATCTATGAATCAACTACCTCTAATGGAGTGACAGGGACAGACTCTATAACTTCTTAGAATCTTTTCTACCTCTAGAATATCAGAATAAATTCTTTCTCAGAAACTCTCTCTGATGTCAATGTGAGAGATTATTAATAGCTTCCAGAAATATTTTTATCATATACTTTCCTATTTTGGATAGAAGATGTGTCACAGAATTTACAACTGAGCTACTCTTTTATGTTCCATAGAGTCCTGAAGGACATTTACATCTATCACAGTTCTACTAAAGCATCTATAAGCCCACCCAATAATGCTTTTAGTTCCTTTGGCTTCTAAACCCCCAACACTGGCAGACTGCCTGACCTAAGCAAAGAAATGATCAATACAACAATAGATTCTTGAGTAACACCACAGATGGGCTGGATTGCTTAGTGAACAGACTTACAGAAGAACTTTGTTCTGCCACTGAGAAATCTTTACTCTATCAACGTAAGTTATCTGAAGCAGAACTCACCAAAGGGTTCTGTAATTCATAAGTTTACAAGTACCTTGTAATAATTTAAATGTTATGCACTAACAAAATCTTAAATCACTCTCTTACAACATAAAATATTAAGACAAAAAGTGCTCACTCCAGTTACTCAGAATTAACCTTTAGCAAACAATTCTTTTAACATTATAAAACGATATGGGCCTGAATTTTCAAAATCAAGATGATCAATCAATGAATCAACTTCCACAGCTTAAAATTTCGTATGTTTCCTCTTAAAATTTTTAAAGAGAAAAACAATTTTAAGAGGATTATTTCTTTGTAGGTAACAAAAAGCATTATTAACTGTAGGTAGAAAGTAAAGCAACAAGTTTCCCAGTTGTCAGGGTATGCCTACCTAGAGTTTTCAAAAGCAGGGTTGTGTGAAGCAGCATGACCAGAGGAGCCACATACTGCAGTGCAATGACACAAAGGTAATAAAAGACTCGAGCGACCTGCAACCAACAACATTCTTAAGTTTCTAACACGGTTGACATGTTATGAATGAATTAAACTTTCATATAATTGGCAAACTGAATTGCTTAAGAGATGAATAATCCTTTCATGAGAAGAAAGCTAAATGGTAATAAATTTGTACTTCATTATAAATGCCACCAGACTGACTTCAGAAAGGCTCAGTTCGAAGGTTCTTTAAAATGTGAAAATATTAAAATAAATTCCTTAAAAATATTTCTTAAGTGATTAATACAAATTGGAGAAACAAAACCACTAAAATTCAAATTGCTTATATTCACTTACTATTTCACATATAAAACAAAATGCTAAAATCTCTAAAGACAGACACCTAAAATATCAAACTAAATAACAATAACACTCATATATGAGCATAAATAAAAACATTAATCCCCATTTATATTCGACTGAGGTAAAACTACAAAGTATGAAAATACATGAAAGGTAAAACATAAAAAAAGTTGTTTGAATCTTGATAGATACTTCTTACAATGAAATTTCGAGATTAAAAAACAGAGGACCCAACACCACATTTCTTCAAAAAGACACGATCAGGTTATAGGTCCAGTCCATTATAATGGTGGATGGATTCCTAGCACCTTCCTTCTCTGGAATTCCCATTAAGTTAAATTTTATGCTTCATGTTCAAGTACTTGGAATAATGTTAAAAGGAATACATTTAGTCACTAAAACTAATATTTCCTACTCTTTAAGTCATAAAGGCTATACAATATATTGTGATGTCTTTCAAATCAATTAGGGGAGTCCCATTTACCAAAGTAGATATACCACAGCTTTGCAACCCAAACTGTATGATACTTAATGTACTTAAGGCAAGAAGGGAATTGAAATCCTTTCTTCACCTAGCACCAAAATCAGATCAAAGTCTCTGACATGTCAGTTTAAGATTATCCCATCTATTTATAGTCATTTACAACTCAGTATTTGCTATTTTTCATTTTGACTGCAATATAAAACTTACCATTTTCTGAAGCTCAACCGTGCTTATTCGCCCTGCTTCTTTCTTCATCTGATCCACACATTTCTGGGCTAAGTTTAAGTAAGCTTGCAGGTGACTACGCATCATGGCCAACCGCAAAGCACACAGCAGGATTATTAACCAGAGTCGCAGAGTATCGAATGTAGCTTCTGTCATTCTACAGATCAAAAAGTTGATATGGTGCTCTCAAAGACCAAAATATGCTAGCATGCTAGTTATATGTGTTAATGTTCATCATTTAAGATATAGGGAAATCTAGACTTAGCTACAGATGGAGATATAAAAAGTATCCCACTCTACCACAGACTTACCTGCATGATACTTTCACTTGCTTAACAGATAAATGTATCATGAAATAAAACAGTACGAGATAAATCTAGCAGAACAAAGTAGAGCAACACTTGGGATTCTTTTCTCTAACTACGCTCCTCCATGGGGGGGAAAAACGGCTATAAAACGAAAAGGGAAGTTGGGTGCTCTTAAACTGGAGACTATGAGAAAGAAGGAAGGAAACCAGAGGAGCTTGCAGAACTATCAAGTTATCAACCCATCTATTTCTGGCTAGAGTTTTGTTTGGTTATATAAATACCTGAGTAGGATCTTTCACTCTGCTGAATTCCTGACTGGGATCAAGAATTCTGATATACTGACAAAATCAGATGTTCCCTAAAGGACTTTAGAAAGAAGAGGTAAATTCTGATGTCCTTTTGGGGTCCACAGTTTCTGCTTTGATAAAAGATAACATTGTAATTTGAAAATAATGCCTACCCCATGCCTGACTCTATTCAAAGCTCTAGCACACATCAGGCGCTTAATATGTGACTGTTGAAATGTGTGAAATGTGTGATCTGCCAGACAGGATCTGGAATTTATAGGCGTCTCCCCCAAATTCTTAAGACCATGAGGGTAGTATGGATGGCTATAAAGAAGACCAAGTGGAAAAAGATAAAAAACCTTACAACACTTTGCTCCAAAATAGGCTCCATTATCACCCCTTCCTTCTGTCCAGTGTAAGCACCTAGGAAAGGGACTAAAACTACAATATAGAAGTTGCCTGTGGAAATAAAGTTGAAGAACAGTACAGGAAACAGAAAAGGCAGAGAAGATGTGAAAGTGTATAGTTTGGTTTGAACTATTTATGAAGTGGAGGGAAAATAGGGATGGAACAAAGGCTTTATTATGTATGTTCTCTTTTGGTTTCCTTTTTACAAGGTCATGAGTGAACATGGACATAAAGCTCCAATAGAGATGTACTGTTGGTTAGGAAGCATAAAGGCATAACTTTTTTTTTTTTTTTTTTTTTTTTTTTGCGGTACGCGGGCCTCTCACTGTTGTGGCCTCTCCCGTTGCAGAGCACAGGCTCCGGACGCACAGGCTCAGCGGCCATGGCTCACGGGCCCAGCCGCTCCGTGGCATGTGGGACCTTCCCGGACCGGGGCACGAACCCGTGTCCCCTGCATCGGCAGGTGGACTCTCAACCACTGCGCCACCAGGGAAGCCCAAGGCATAACTTTTTATCAATACATTTACACTGTAATGAACAATGAGATTAAGGTATCAGTCATGTGAGACTGACAGTACACAAAAGTCAAGACCATCCACAGCCTTGAACCTTTCCAGGGGCTTACAGACAATACTGTGCTCCCTGGTGTGGTACAACCAGGAGGCTTGACTGGCAGTATTCTGAAGACAGCTATTACGCATGCTTTGAGGGAGACAGATAACAGGAATGAAGTGAATGGTATAAGGCAGTGAATCAAAACATATCTGCTCTGTTTATGAGGAGTTCAGGATTTAGATAACAGTCCCTAATTAAATAGTACTGCTAACTCAGATTATTTAACCAACTTCATAAGGATTTGGTAAGTTGAAATGATGGGGTATCTCAAGAAAGAGTCTGAGCTGGGACAAAATATACAGGTAAAGAACAGGCAGAAGAAATTTCTCCAAATTCCTGAAGCCATTCTAGGGTTCACCACATATGTTCTCTTCTGGTTTTCTTCTCACAAGGTTACACACATATGGACTCTGCTTGCTCACATTTTATTTTTTGATGCCGAAGCAGAACACATGGGTGGATGAGTTTAAATATATTTCCAGATTGAAACTGCATTCTATCCATTTTTGCTTCTGACTACAAATAAAGGCCTTTGACAAACCATTTAATCCACATGACAGACGAACAACCTGGGATGACGGGCAGCCATTTCTAACATGGACTTTGGAGTTTAAACAAAAATTAAAAATCACCTGTCTAATCACTTAATGTAATGATCTGACAAATAAAAAAAGAATAAAATGGAGCAGAGATATGACTGTAATTCTGTTTCATTTATGAAGGTCAGAAAAGGGAATGGGACAAAGGAAATAAAGCTATAGGAAGAGGACTCTAGGTCTTCATGTGCAACAAAATTTTTCCTGTTAATTTAACATACCAAGGGGAAAATTCCTTCTTCCTACTTCCTTTAAGCATAGTATTCACTACTAATCTGTACATAGTTTTGTAGGCTACAAGTGGGGAAATGAATATTGGTATAACTACTAAATGCTTTACATACACCAGATCTGGCTGAATAGCCTTAGCCAAATTATTTAACCTCTGAGTTTGTTATTTCATCTATAAAATGGAATGAGAACAGCGATCATAAATAGAGAATTACTGTAAGAATGAATGAGATAAAATATGTAAAATATCAATACCCAGCATAATAACTGGTGTATGTCACAAATGCTAGTTTCCTTGTTTTCTTAATTAAACTAAGGCAAATATAAAATCAGAAAACATAATTACAGAAGTATAAAATCCAACTTCCATGATCACACTTCAAGGAAGGACTAGGAATGCTTTCAGCATCAAAGATGTGGGTTAAAAGTTTATCTGAGATTTGGTCTGGAACCCTACGATCCTTGGGATTACTTTTAAATACTCAGTGAACCTGTCAAGTTAAAATTACCATTAAAGCTTACTTGTGTGGGGGAAAAAATGTTATGACTTCAATGTATACTTTCTTAGTTCAATAAGATTAGGTGTTAAAAAAAAAATCATGGTCATCACCGATTCTACACTTCAAGACAAATTTGTACCAGGATCTAAAAGAAATACATAATATAAAATGCATACTGTGGAATCATTGACTAGTCAAGATTTTCTATTTTAATTTTGATGAGGCAAAGCAGTGAAAGGAACATTTATTAAGCACTTACTTCCAGCTGGTTGCATTACATGTGTTCTTTCATTTAATTCCAATGATAACCTTGTGAGGTGGATACTATTATCTTCATTTTCCAGATGGGGAAACAGAGGTCCAGTGAAGTAAAATAATCTCCCTCAAATGACAGTTTTAGTGAGGATCAGAACTGGGGTTTGAACCAGCTCTGCCTGAATCTTTTTATTACTCTAACATAGTTCCATAAGGCTAATGAGTTAACATATCAAGTATAGTTATTAATGCCTTTTAATAAATTGTTTCTATGTTACCTTCTTCTGTTAAAATACAGTTGTCTAATTGGGGAAATACGACCTAATATTTGATTAAAATGTTAAGGTTTTATTTTTAATTTTAATAGCTATGATGATAATATTGTCATGTAGAAAAATATCCTTATTTTTTAGAGATGCATACTAAAGTTCTTAGGGGTAAAAATGTTATGCCTCTAATTTACTTGCAAAACTACTTCATCAAAAAACAAAGCAAAAAACAGTGAAGCAAATATGGAAAATGTTAACAACTCTTAAGGGGCTAAATATATGAATTTCCATTTATACTACTCATTTTTTCCTCCATAATTTTCACAATTAAGAAAACAGTAGGAGAAATGTAGTGTCTTAAAAAAAGCAGAAAAACTTACAACTGTACAAGATAATATTAGTGCAGAGTAATAATCATCCAAAACCATTCATGAAGATCACAAAAGGTAAAATGATGACTTATAGTTTCTATTTTATAATATATTTTTAAACATTTCTATTAATGTTTTAAAAATAGTGTCCTAATATTATCATTAAAAAATGTGAACACAGTAAATAACATTTTAGAAAAGTTTTGATTATATAATGAAATAAAAATTAGCCCCCAAATACCCATACTTACAAAGGGACACTTTCTTTACCCAATGGTGGGTTCATAATGTAGTCTTTGGTGATTGGTTTTACCCAGAGCAGAACCATAAATAAAGGTGCCAAGAAGTTGATATGAAGTAATGTTCTGAAAGTATTTAAGAAATAAACATAAAAATCCAGAAACAAAATACACTAATAAACTACAGAACCTTGGGACTTAAAAAATGAAGGTAGGAACTTATTTTCAGTATTCTATATTAAGGTACTATTGTCACCATTATTTTATATTTATCACTACTACTTAACACTGATTTGAGCCCTTGTAAAAATACCTCATTATTTTAATTGTTCAGAAGAGAACATTCAGATTGAGGAAAGTTAAATGACTTGCTCATGGCAATATTACAGGTTAGAAGGAGATCTAGCACTAAAATCTAAATCTGTTCACTCCTATTCTAGTGTTCTTTAACAATCTCCTACTGTATCCCTGATTTAATACACTGGTACTTAAATGATTCTCTAACTTTGCACAATCAATGAATCCAATGGATTTTCAGTATAGGAGTCATCTTTTGATACTTTTCAGTCCAGCTAAAACAAAGTGCCTTCTCATTATTTACAAGCAAGAGACAGTGATTAGCAAGGTCCATAACACTAGAAGGCATATGGCAGACGGAAGCTACTGCAGCAACTTACTTATAAATGAGGAAACTTTCAATATGTAATGAACATGTAAAAGGTCTTAATTACATTGTTAAAATCATAAATGACTCACATTTTTATTTCTTCCTGAAGCATTATGAACATACCTGAAATTAATTTCCCTATCCTATAAAAACCAAGGAAATTTATATTTCTCCTACAAGGCAAAATACCCAATACAGCAAAAGGTTTCAGGTGTGAGATGTAATGTCATTGTTAATTGTCGTCCCAAGTTTGTATCCTACAGAGATAGATGACTGGTAAAGACTGTCCTTATTTCAGAAAGACAAAATTCTTCAGACTATTTTATTACCATGTACTGCTTTTATTACCAACCATGCTGGGGGAGCTAAACTGGAGGGTTTAAAATACACACACACACACACACACACACACACACACACACACACACATATTAAAATACCACTACAGTGCAAGTGATTTATGTGAGCAAATGGCCAGATCAGGAAACCATGAACACCTGACAGGGAGAGGTGGAACTCTGGTTCTAAGCTCTGGCACTAAAACAAGTACTACTGCCTGGCCATGGGGGTAAAGAGAATGCTGCTCTTTGTGCCAGTCATGCTGCTCTCACAACAAAACTAGCTTCCCACACCCTGTATCCGGGCAGGTGTGTGTGTGTGTGTGTGTGTGTGTGGCAGGGGGGCGTGGGGTTGGGGAGTTTGCAATACACTGCATCCGGGCAGGTGTGTGTGTGTGGGGGGCGGGGGGGCGTGGGGTTGGGGAGTTTGCAATACACTGAAAATAAAACTCCAAATTCCCAAAGGGAAAAATCTTAAGAAGCCACATTTTACTGAGAAGGAAACTAAAATGTGCCCCCATCCCCAACCCCAAACCACCACTAAATGCTTTAAATGTTTTTATAAAGTGATTCTTTCATCCCACAGCCTGGGTAAACCATCGGGTGCAGGGGAAGAAAGCAGCAGTATTAGGTATGCAGTGTTGCTAGGGAACACTCTAGTATCAAGGAGCAGCCCACAGCGGTTTCAGTAGCTGGTGAAGGGCTCCCCTCCACCCACTCTTTCAGCTTATTTAAATCATAACACTGGGGTTAGTGGACTGAAGTGTGTGTGTAGAGAGGAGGGGGAGAATCAGGTTTTGTTTTAAAAGGAGCCATTAGAGAGACGGATGGTGGGAGAAAGGCAGGATGTAGCCAACAGCATGCTGAGTAAAAGGAGTGGAAAAAAGGGATGAAGGAGTGTGTACTGGGAGGTGAGAATAAATAAATACACACACAAAGCAAATAAAGAAAAATGGAGGTAAGGAAAAACACAAAAAACTTTCAAAATTAAAGGAAAATGACATAGGTAAGAGATAAGAATGTGAAAAGACTAGAGAATCAGCATCATTAAATATCGGCTTTTAAAGAGCAGAAATGTTAGGAAATATGATTACTCAGAGAAACTTAATGACTATAAATACATATATCAAAATGGAATATTCTCAACTTAGGCTTCTACTGCAAAACAAAAAGAGGACTTGGAAATTTGGATCTGGATATGAAATGAAGATAAAAATCTGTCACTCTGCCAAGGTGTCCACACCACCAACAACAAAAAATCTGTGACAACCACAAATAAGATAGTAAATGGGCTCTGAACAATATGCAGAGATTCGAATACGATTTCTCCATTTGAAAACTAAAATAGTAATCTATGATATTTAACACTGTACGGTATTAGCCATCCCGAACTAAAATAATCTTGCAAACAGATCAATAATATAAGGAAAACAAACATTCCTTATGTATACAGATTTACTTTCAAAACATTTTTAAATAGAATACTTTAAATAAAAAATATTAAATTATTTAAATAAAATTATATGAAATTTAAATAAGTATTTTTAACTTAAAAATTCTGATTTAAAGAAATTTCCATAGATCCTTAGATTAGTGGCAGAGATTATAATATCATAAACATTCATCTCTGAGTTCAAAAGAACTAACATAAATACTGATATTTCCATTTTAACAGATAAAAGAGAAATTTAATAATTTAGTGGGGTTTTTTTACATAGGACTTAAAATTTAGAAGTGAATGAAAGAAGCTTGCTTATAGTAGAAAGAGGAAGAAGTGTGACATCAAATGATTATTAATTTTCAATACAATAATTTATGATTTCATTACAATAATATACCTTCATTAAGATGAAAAACATATATTTATCTGCATGTGCTTATGTACATTTTCCGCTTACTGTGTAATTTTTTCTGTTGCCAAATTCAGGGCATCCAGATGCATTTGAGCCAGCCGTAATCCAGGAAATGTCAAAAAAGCCCCAATGAGCGAACAGAAAATAGCCAGGAAAAATTTGAAAGTAAGTTTTGAAACAGGACCCCTAAAAATAAAATTTTTAAAAAAGCTGATAAACTTTTGAAGTTAACTTTCTAGAAATTTCCATTCTTCTAATCAATTACTTTACAAACCACAATAATAACAGTAATACAAACAAAGTAAACTCCTACAAAAAGACTGCTCTTATTCAATCATCCATAAAGGATTTTGATGAAGTATAAAGTAAATCAGACATCTCTTAAGCCACAGTTTTAACAATCTAACCTACATGTTCAACATAGAAAATAACATGCGATTCATAAATTTCATTTAATCTCTAGTAGAAGAGGAATTAAGTTAAATAAGAGCAAATTCAAATGAGAATTCTATAAAAGATACTTTATACAAATGTAAAAAACATGAGTAAGAATATTGCTAAAAAAGAGACAGTCCTACTTAAAAAAGAACTCCTTTCACTGATTAAAAACAAAGAACCACTTATAGTAAATGCTATTTTACCAAAAATGGAAAAAATTAAATCCGAATAATAATTAAAAACTTACTGAGATTCTAAACCTTGCTTTTCGAGAAACTGCATCGCACTGTCTGAAAAATTTGTAAACCCTGTAGGGGGAAAAATTTACTCTTATCATAGGGGTAACACAGAATCTTTGGAAATAAAATGCTAGAAAACAGAACATCTTAAATTTTGAAATGATGAGCATAGCTCTTTCATGTGCTAATTAGTATGTCATAATGCAATAAAATTTAGTTATTAGGAGAAATAGTCTTTGAAAACATCCCTTTGATATTTGTACATTCCATGAGTATGCATAAAATTTGCATCTTTATCTGTGTGCATCTTTATCTAACATTAGCATTGGTGAAACTTATTTAACTTTAAGGAAAAAATGGGGAGGGAACAGCATTTTTGGAAAAAGGTAGCAAAAGCTTAGCTAAAAAAATAAACAAAAAAAAGATCTTAAGAATAATAAAGGTTAATTATTTAGAACATTACAGAACATACGCCTCAAACCTAATTTTAAAAACTTAACAGATATGAAATTATTACCTGTTTCGAGTCCAAATTCCAGATAGTTTTCTGTTACAATCAAGACTGCCATTGCTTTCACAAAGAAAAAAAATCCAAAGGTAACACAGACTGATCTTTCACCACCATCTTCTACTTTAAAATAGTGTGTAGTTAATGAAAATAGAACTTTGCTGCAGAAGGAAAAGTTCAGGAAAAACCACAAATAACTTTGTGGAACTTAAACACAACCATCTTTACAGGGCCTGAACTCCAATAAAATTTGACTACAACGTTCATTTTGATGCTACAACATGCTTATCTACAAAGTGCCGTTTGGAAGTAAGTGAAAAACTAATGAAAATCTGAATAGTCTTCCAGAAAATAAGACATAAAAACAAAGCAAATCTAAGTGAAGTTTATAACATTTTTAAATTAATAAAAAGTGTACATACATATACTAAGCTGTAATTAGGGAAAGAATGTATTTCTACTTTATCTAACTCAAATTTACTAGGAGGTTATTACAATAATTTTATGAAATAGGTTCTCAGTGAAACTATTATGAAATAGTTCTCAGAAAAGCCAAGGTACCAGTTATCTTAGGGAACTACCTTTTATTGGGTATATTTGTCAAGTAGTTTATATTTAGAATTAAACACACATCATAGGAATCATCTGTAAATCATCCACTAATTCAAAATTTGAGAATTACTAATAGCCAATGTGTAAGCTGTGGCACAAAAACTAAATAAGCATCTAGGATCAGCATTTCACAGTATGATAAAACAAAATACTTTAAACAAGTTCCTGTTGAGTACTCAAAAACAACCAAAGGCTCAACATGCTCACCTATTTTTAAATATTTAAATTTTATATGAAAGTACTAAAGAGACTATTTTATCTGAGCCTTTCCCCCCTTAGTAATTAATCAAATCAAGAGCAAATCAGTGGATGATCCATAGCTAGAATCCAGATTTCCATTATACCAAATTGTTCTCCTTGAAAGCATAAACCCACCAACCAAAATAAGGTGCTTGGCCAAAAAAATCTAGAAAAGCAACTTTTACATTAATTATATATCAAGCATAGGAAGTAACAGCAGCTGTCATTTAGTACTTGCCAAGTGCTAAGCATTACCAATTAACTCATTTCATCCTTACATTAGCCAACTATTATCATTACTTTTCCAAACTTTAAAAAACTATGGCACAGATAGGTTAAATAGCTTGCTCAAGATCACACAGCTAGATCAGAGGCAGTTGGGATTTAAATCTAGGCACTCTGGATCCAGAGTATGTTCAGCTAACAACTTAGTATACTGCCTCTAAGATACTGTATACAGCACCTAAGCTATGTGGTAGTTAGCAGCAACACATGAAATCATTTTCAAAATAGAGCTGCCTTGACAGAAGTAAATAGTTCAAACATCCTCACAATCAGAAGTATTCTTTTTTTTTTTTTTTTTTTTTTTTGCGGTACGCGGGCCTCCCACGGTTGTGGCGTCTCCCGTTGCGGAGCAACAGGCTCCGGACGCGCAGGCTCAGCGGCCATGGCTCACCGGCGCAGCCGCTCCGCGGCATGTGGGATCTTCCCGGACCGGGGCACGAACCCGTGTCCCCTGCAGCGGCAGGTGGACTCTCAACCACTGCGCCACCAGGGAAGCCCAGAGGTATTCTTATTAAGGAATGGATGGGCAAGGATAAGGACGCTCGTCCTTGCTCTTTAAAAGGAAGATGTCCTTTGCTGCCTATTTAAAATATGCTAATATAGTTATTACCCAGTCTCTATTAAGATCCTACCTAGGATACTGGATATTAATGTAGAGTCCCAGCTGCTCTAAAGCTTACGGGCACCTACCCTAAGTAAGCCAACATGAAGGTAATACAGACAGATGACTTTCTTGCATCTTTCAAATGCAACTTGAAATAAATCTCTACTAGAATGTAAACTCCATATCAAGGATTCTTGTCTCTTGCACACTAGTTAGAGCACCAAAAGAAGTGCCTGGCACATAGTAGGTACTCAAACAATCAGTGAACAAATTTTGCCATAGAAATAATGTTTTACATGGTAGTTTAGGTAACCTGAAACTATTAATTCTATGCTTTAACGGTAAATAGACCTTTTGAAGAATGAGATAAAAACAATTCTTTCTCTGGGATAAGATACTCAAAGTAAAAAAATAATATAGAAAAAGTTTTAATCTAAGATCTGTTTTTATCAGTGGTAATAACAAAAATAAAAATTATTTACCACTCAGGGTTATAAATTTAAAGGATGTTCTAAGTTTTATAAAGGCTTAGGCTTTGTTTTCTTAAGGCTTATTTAGAAGATAGTTCCCTCTTTTAAATGTCAAAAAATAAAATGAAGTATAAGAATAGCTCATTTTTATCCACCTATTCCTGGGGCAACGAGGCCCTCAGAAGTGTGTGATGGGAAGTGTCTTTATTAACCTCCTTTAGTCAAGCACCTCATTTTTCAATGAGTATCATCCCCCTTCCTGACTTTCACTGTTCTCACCTCAATTAATCCCACTCTAGCTAATCTCCCTTTCACACAAACCTCTCTGCTCTTTCTCAAATTCCATGATTCAAGATAAATACTCGCTAAAATTTATTTTCCTAATTACTTACTAGCAATAGAATTATTTTCTTTGGAAAAATATGTGGTCTTGTGTGCTAATTATAGATCAAATGAACTTTCATGGGCTAATCTGAAAGGAGATGCCATTTATAGCATTATTTCTCTAAAAAGAAGATTATTTTATTTCCAAGCATTTCAGAATACAATCTACATGCAAGGTGAAGGTACAATCTAAAAATTGCTGTATTAGGAATTTATTTCAACTTCTTAATATATTTCTTTACAGACTACTATAATATTACTTATAATGCTACATTCTATAAATTAAGTACCTGATTTCCTTTTAAGACAAACAAAACCAGATCATGAAAAGCTAGATGATACCCTATTAAGTTTTTGATTAAAAAGACCTCTGCATGTTTTCATATTTTCTATAACAAATACATGCTTTAGAATCCATATAACCAGAAATACTATAGAACTTAGGCATACACCTGAAGACATTTACCAGGCATGTTACTTTCATTCTAAATGTCTTCTTAAATCAACTATACTCCCATGAAAATTTTTTAAAAATCAATACCTTTGTTATTACGTTTAGAGAGAACTATCTTTTTTAAGAGATATGGAAATTAAAAATCCATATAGTTGGGGCTTCCCTGGTGACACAGTGGTTAAGAATCCACCTGCCAATGCAGGGGACACGAGTTCGAGCCCTGGCCCGGGAAGATCCCACATGCCATGGAGCAACTAAGACCATGCGCCACAACTACTGAGCCTGTGCTCTAGAGCCCACAAGCCACAACTACTGAGCCCACGAGCCTAGAGCCCATGCTCCTCAACAAGAGAAGCCCCCACAATGAGAAGCCTGCGCACCACAACGAAGAGTAGCCCCCGCTCGCTGCAACCAGAGAAAGCCCGCGCACAGCAACGAAGACCCAATACAGCCAAAAATAAATTAAATTTTTAAAAAATCTATATAGTTGAAAAAAATAAAAATGAATGTCTTCTTATATTTACCATAACTCAGGTTACACAGTCAAGTATTGGAACAAATTACTTCTTTTTTAATTAATTTTTTTATTGGAGTATAGTTGATTTACAATGTGTCTTTCAGGTGTACAGCAAAGTGAGTTATACATATACATATATCCACTCTTTTTTAGATTCTATTCCCATATAGGTCATTACAGAGTACTGAATAGAGTTCCCTGTGCTATGCAGTATGTTCTTATTAACAAATTACTGCTCTAATGTAAAAATTAAAACTAATAAACATGGAAATGCCACTGGTTTACATTATTTCCTCCACCAAATATTCAGCACCCTGACACAAGGTTATCTTGCTCAATTTAACTCTGCAGTACTCTGGTTATAGAGTACTGCAATACGCAGATATCTGAAACTCTACTGAAGTAAAAGAGCTAATCCACATAATAATAGATGTCAGTTTTTCTATGATATTGAACATCAGGGGAAAAGGGAAGCTAAATTATTTTACAACAAGGGAAATAAATCCTCAATTCTTATATATCTGTAAAACCAACAATCTTTGCAAATTATAGTAAGAATTTAAAGAGTGATATTTACACTCCAGTTCTTACTTTGTAATGAAGAATTTTGTGGTATTTCCATGTCTTATTCCTTCGAAATTCTTTCTAAAATCACCTAACATTATTGTTCAAGTTTTCCCTAAACATAGTTGTCAATCCTCTTCCTATTTTGGCTAACAACTACTAAATCATTTATAAGCAATAAGACTACACTACATCACTGCAGAAGTTGGCATGATTTTGTTATATTAAGCTTAAGTAGGGCTGTCAAATTGATAGGATGTCAATTTCAATTAAAATGATTGATGGGGGTTTAACAAAGCACATTTAGTTTCCATGTCATTTTAAGATGTGATGTGAATTTTTTAAACTTTTCTATAACTTTATCATTGCATATATCCTACCACTATTTTCTCCTCCTTCTCTGTAAGAATATCATTTACTTCAGACTTTTTGCATTTATGCTCTCACATCAAAGACACTGGTAGTCTACAGTTGCTTAAAGTAAAAAGACTTTACAGGGAAAAAAAACTGAGAAGACTATGTATCCAGGTCAGAACTCTGACAGTAATCAACAGGCTCCAGCTAGGGGAGATAAAGGCAGGACCTGCCCCACCATCAGCACACACCCATCCCATTAACCTGGGTGAAGATATATTGTTTGTAATGAAAGATGCCTCTGAGAGGAGTCAACTGTGTGTGCAGGTAGGAAAAAAAAAAAAAAAAGGTTACAAAGCATAACTCTAAACCATCTTGCATAAACTAAGCTCTTGGAAGAGTTTTCTAATTAACCAAAGTAATAAACACATTGTAGTTTAAATTTACATTATGAATAATTTTTTTAGTAGTTCAATTAATAAAGAAAAACTACAAAGTTAAGACTTCCCTGGTTAATCTTCTGAACTCCTTATAGGAGAGAACAGCATTATAAGGGTCTATAATACAATTATTTTTAAAATTATGTAATTTTAAAAGCATAACCTAATTATATTTATGATTAATAAGTGATATTAATCACTTCAGTAAGAGTTAAGCCAGGTTAAGTGTAAACAATACAAAAGCAAATAACAGAAAAAAATCTGATTTTTAAATAAAGAGGACTACTGGAGCTTTTCCCCATGCAAATAGTAGCTTTTCTTATAATGAAGTAGAGTACCAAGTTTTCTAAGACAGCAAGTTAAGAACAATATTACAAGTCTTAAAAGAAACTTCATCTAACTTTCAACACTCACGATGCAGTTTTATGAAACACGAAACACTGTTTTAAGAGTGGTGATAAGATTCTAGAATACAGATGCTCAAACTTTTCTCTCCAGGATATTCTGAATCCCATGCTCCTTACTCATCTATCTCTTCTCTGAAACTTAAAAATAAAAGAAACAAAGCTAGTAGTTCATTTTACTACTATCAAACACTACAGGTCCATCTCTTTCTTGGCATTCTAACGAAGAGCTTACATATTAGGAGATAACAAGGAAAAAGGAAAAAGATTTAAAAACAAAACATAAAAACTCCAAAACCACAAATGAAATGCTTTTGAGATTTAGCTATGATCTCTCTCATTGCCTGAGGGCCCCAAGCCCAGGTTGGAAAAACAGTGCTTCTTTTTACTGAAAATGGATACTAGCGTCTATAAAGATACAATTTCCAACTCCTTCACTTACACTAAAAAGCAAAATAACACCTTTAGCCAAAAGTGGTATCAAATGACCAAAATGAAATTTTTCAAAGATTATACCTACTGCCAAATTTTGTTACCACAGATTTATTAAATAAATTACAAAATATGTCAACACTAAAGGAAAAAAAAAACCAAAATTAGATGCAACCAAACCCAGGTTATAATGCCTACATCTTGAATTCATACTAAAGAGTAGATAAATCTTAAAACCAACTACTTATTGAGCTCTATGTTGGAACAAAACCTTCCCATAACCCACAGTGTAAACACACAAACAATATTCTGATATGTAATACTATGATCTAACTACGCCCATATGTTCAAGCTTTCATTCAATAGTCCCCAAACCTCCACTTAAATCAGAACAGCGTATTTACCGTTGCCTAAATGTAACAGTTATACTGTCTTGGATCATAACTTATTACCTGAACTACCCTCTTCCCTTCCCTCTAGCTAATCAAAGGCTCAGCTCAAGCTCCACATCCTTCACGAAGCTTACCATTTACCTCTTCTGCCCAGACCATTCCCTTCCTCTTTTGAACTCGCAGCACTTACTACTATAACTCACTTGCCAAGTATACAAGCTACCTTGAACTGTAGTGTGACACAGATATAAGAAAGCAGAAAGGGTGATGAAATGATCAATCCAGGAGGCACAATATCCGACTAACAAAAGTGAGAGGGAGAAACAGAACAGGGGATGGGAGGATTACAGAAGGGAAAAAACTATCAGAGACATAGTACAAGATAATTTCCAAACTTGAAGTTTCCAAATTCAAAGAGCCTACCAAAAGCCCAGCACAAATAATGAAAAAAGATTCTCAAAAAGGCACATGATCATAAACCTTCAAAAACCAGACAAATAAAGAGAAGACTGTAAAAACCTTCTGAAAAGAAAAATAAAGCAAAACAAGTCATATGCAAAAGATTAAACATCATGACACTGTACTTATTAACAGCAACTTTTGACACTGAGGACAATGGAGCAATGTCTGCAAAATTACGAAGAAAAATACTGAAACCCAGAATTCACTATTCAACCAAAATATCAATTAAATAAATGAGAGCAGAGAATTAAGACACTTCCAAAACTGCAAAGTCTAAAACTGGTTACCTCACATGCGCAAAAAGCTCCACCAAAACATTCGAACAAACCAAGAAAGAGAAAAACACTGATTCCTAGAAATGGCAAATTAAACTTGGGAGAAAGGCAAAGGGAATTCCTAGGATGACAACAAAAATAAGTCCCAGGATGACAGTTGTGTAGCAAGCCAAAAGTTCAACCAGTTCAGATAAAAGCCAGAGAACAGAGGTCTTTGGGAAGGGTTTCTCTATGGGGGTGGGGGGTGGGACGGAAGAGGAACTAATACAAATTATAAGTGACGTTGTGAAATAACTATATTGAAAAGCTAGTGGAATTAATAATAAACACACAGAAAAGTGAATTTTAAAAAATTAATGAAAAAAACTGCAAAAGAAGATATAATACCTTATAATGCTCACATATGAACAATATTTATATAGGTATAATAATCAGAGGACTTCCCTGGTGGCGCAGTGGTTAAGAATCTGCCTGCCAATGCAGGGGACACGGGTTCGAGCCCTGGCCCGGGAACATCCCACATGGCGCGGAGCAACTAAGCCCGTGCGCCACAACTACTGAGCCTGTGCTCTAGAGCCTGCGCTCTAGAGCCTGTGCGCCACAATTACTGAAGCCCGAGCACCTAGAGCCCGTGCTCCGCAATAAGAGAAGCCACCGCAATGAGAAGCCCGTGCACCGCAACAGAGTAGCCCCCATGTGCCGCAACTAGAAAAAGAAGCAGCAACGAAGACCCAATGCAGCCAAGATAAATAAAATAAATAAATTTTTAAAAATCACTGAACTGATTTCAGCAAAAATTGTAAAGTAACTATATTAAGAACATAAAAAAGAGAAAACACAGAGGATGACAGTTTAAGAAAAATCCTCAACTATTACAAGTGATGAATTAAGTGTCAGTAGTATAAGCATTATATGTAGAAATATGAAAAAAATTTTAAAGCCTGAATAAACAGCTAAAACAGGACCAGAAGAAGTGGCAAGAAGGTAAGGGACTCTTGGTTTTTAATACAACACTTTTAGAACTTTTTGTCTCTATAAACAATGTATATATAGTATTTAATAAAAGTTAACATTTTGGAAGATTCAATCTAGATTTTAATAAAATCTTGATCTACAATGTACCCCCACTCTGGAAGAAAGTACATTATGTCCTAGAGTTTAACAGAACCTAAACTACACACAAATTCACAGTGTAAAACACATATGCACTGAGATTATTTCCATGTCCTATGAATTAAAATAGTAAAATGTTAATGATGATTAACATTAACCAACTGTTAGAAAAGTTTCCCATGCTTGTTAAACACTATGATCATAAAAACCTTAAGATTTCAATACAGTCTAAGTCTTTCACTGGCAAAGATGTGACATACATACACCCAGGACAGAACACAACAAGTATTTGATCTATTTTATAGAGAAGTAAATAGGCAGCTTTTCTAACAGCTATACATTCCCTACAAAATAAGAAAAAAATCTGAGTATTTTCCAGCAACAGCCCTTAACAGTTCATTCCTGGTCAAGAAGAAACTGGCCAAGAGTTACACAAAGATTTGCTGAACCAACTGAAGTCTATTCTCGGATTTTATTTTGTAGATGCTTCATTATGTTTCAATTCAAAACTCAACTGCTTATCCTACCAAATTTTTAGAGCAATGTGTATTTTATTCAATTAATACATAACAGACCCAAACAGTAGTACATGGTAGTAGACTAAACAAAAATCTCCTAAAAAGCAGACTTTTGTTAGCATTAGACATATCAGAATATAAATCTGGCTTTTTTTTTTTTAAAGAGACAGGAGAAATAACTACATTATGGTACCACATTTAGTTCCTCACTAACAACTGTGGTAACTTTCTTTTGAGATCACTTATAGAGACTTTCTGTACTAGCTAAGAGGTTAACAAAGTTTCTGGTTGAGATACTTATCAAATTTCTCGAATACTTATATAACAGATTGTTTCTAAATAGGAAGAAACATCCTTTTATTCTCTAATCCCATGAGTATGCTTATTAACAATAAGTTATTCATATAGAAAAATAAATAATAAACTACACATGAAATACTATAGAAACGGCTTTCAAAATAAAATTTCTCTAAGAGCTATTTCCTTTGATCTGATCTTTCTTCACTAATTGTCCACAATTTACAAGCAAATTAGATATAGTTATTTTTAACCCTTTTGTACACAAATACAACTCAATAATGTAAATAACATTATAATACCAAAATTAGGCTTCTATCAGTACATGTATAACAAAAAACACGTACTAGGTAAAAATATAACATTTATTTACTTATGACAATGGAAATAATGGCCAAGTACCTTCACTTGAGTAAATGCTTCTCCTTACTTTTATCTTGCTATTATTACTTTCATAGATCATCCTGTACATTAGACTTTCATAAAGAATATATTAGTAAATATTCAAAACTATAAATGCAAAACCATTGATGCAAATAGTCATTTTCTTTTCCGTTAATAATTTTCCCCCTTGTTAATTAACCCCTCAGTCCTAGCTAAACGGGCCACCTACTTTGGTGCTAGCTTATTTTGCTTTATATTATAAAATCTCAACCCCTGAAATAAAGAGAATGTTAGGGAGGGAATATATTTTTTTCTGCCATGTGGCTGACATTTTTAATGTTCTAATTTAATGTCAATGTATTTCACAACTGGAATTAGCCCAAAATTTATAGATACAAAAATTACAACAGAAAAGAAAAATCAAGGACAGGTAGGAAGATTTACACGGTAGGAAGTATTTTAAATATATTTATCTTTGAGCTGGAGATAAGAGCTTTGAAATAGTGAACAGGCTTAATTTTTAGTTCTAAAAATGGCAAGTTTCCCTCAACTAGGATAACAACTTTAATAACATATACGTGTCAAAGCACTACGATGTTTTAACATAATTTATACTTACATTGCTTTAAAGACCCAATTTTCATATTAAGAAAATGTCTTCTACACTGTAACATCTTGAAATTATTCAAAGATATTTTATAAATACTCTTTTGAGAAGGAAAGAAATACAAAGAAATCGTATTCTGATAAGAAATGTTCCCAATTTTTTTGCCAATATACATATCTAGTGTATAGTAACCTAAGGAATAAACAGAGGATTCACAGATGTTTTTCAAAATTTTTTCACAAAATGTATAATTACCTTTTTAAAATAGATCACGTTTCCACTCAACTAAGCAATTTCCATGTAAACTGCAAGTTTTCTAATATGTTAAAAATTATATTGTTTTTGTGACCACTAACAAAAAAAATAAAACCCTAACTTTTTTCCTATTCAAATGATTAAACCTAACACATCTAGTTTTCCATAAGAAAAGGCAAATGAAATACTCAAAACATTAAACTTTGCATTCTTAAAGTTTGCTGAAGAGAAACCTAGAAACTATACCAAGAATCTGCTACAGAATGGACATTAAAAACTAACAATAAAGTAATTCTTATGAGTTACCAAATAAAATCCTTGTCAAAATAATCTGATCCTGTCTTCAAATGTTAAAAAAACAAAATTTGGGTGATTTTTAACTAAAACATTTTTTCATGTTTTCTTGGAGGTGAAGGCTCGATTACTTTATTTTAGTTAAAATTCTCCCAGATATAAGCCAAAAACTACTATGCAACTTTAAAATCCATCCCACAAAACAGCTTACAGCCAGCCTCAACCTAACCAAATTATGGAAAGAAATGATGGCCAAAGATTTTTGAAAGCATAAAAACAAAGGCTTTATTAAAAAATAAAAGCAAACAAACAAAAAACTATTAATTAATCTTCTGATTAAAATAGAGCAAAACGATCAAACTTACACTTACATTTTTAGATTCAGAAGGAAAATTATCATTTCCTAGCTAAAAAAAAAAGTCATACTTAACTATATATTAACAAACAGAAAAAGTCCTATCTCCCATGTAAGTTCTCTATGTAACGCTAGGTTTCTGACCTGAAAGGTGAATAATCTGACAGCACTAATGTCACAGAAGATCTCCAAAAGTTTGTTAAAGAATCAAGTTTTGACACAACACGCTATGTACAAATTTCCAAGACAAAAAAAGTACCTTGGCTCAAATTCAATAGCTTTGACTCTGTTCCCTTCTCACTAGGAAACATGATATGTTATGCAGTTCACTTCAGGGTTTAGTGTTTCATTTTTCTTATTAATCTAAAGCAGAACATTTTTGTAAAGAATACAGTAATTTAGAATCGTTTAAGGAATTCAGAAGAGGTGACTAAGTTGTACTACTTTGCTGTAGTTGTCTATTTCTTAGAGCAAACAAATACAGCATTTAATTTGTAGACCTTTAATTTACAAATCTACATATAGAACTGAATGTTTAACACAGAAAACCTAAGAATTTATTTCAATTTAAACCATTCACAACTTTTTGCTTTGTATAAAATTTGCATGTCTGGCAACCAAGACAAATTAAAATTTTAAAACATAGCCTTAAAAACATACATAATAGGGTTTTGTACCTTAAACCATCCACATTGTAAAATACAAGCACTGTGGAAATGTGACTAATGATCCAGTCCTTTAAGCAAATATAATAGGACTACTGAGAAACTTTATCATTCTTTGTAGAATAGCTTTCTTCTCACTCAAATTCACGTAATTGACTCAATATTACTCTACGATACAGCTTATTCATAAGAAAAGGTTCTTTTTTAAAAGAAATCCATCAATTGTAGA
The DNA here is from genome assembly GCF_949774975.1 of Lagenorhynchus albirostris. Lineage (NCBI taxonomy): Eukaryota > Metazoa > Chordata > Mammalia > Artiodactyla > Delphinidae > Lagenorhynchus > Lagenorhynchus albirostris. Next base: position 70,132,540 of record NC_083097.1, read on the forward strand.
GTATTTTAATTTTTAAAAGTTTTACTTCCACCAAAGGACCTCTGGATTTTTTGCAAGCACCGTTTTTACCTTTTTACTTTTCTTTATTCATAAATGAAAATTACATGCTTCATATTAGGAAATCAGTAGACATTTCTCCAGTGACTCTAAGATGTTATGGGCCATCATACAGGAAAGACAATTACTACAACCTCTCCATCCTCATTATAAGGCTTTCTTTACCCCTTACCTTCTACATACCACGTACCATGTAACTTGGCATAAGTGGAACCGGAACACACAGACTTGGACAAATAGGTGGTTAGAATTACAAATGGGCAAGGGAGTAGAGCTGAGAATTTTTATGGGTTTAGGAGTAAGACTGGAAGCAGGAGTCATAGCTTAGATGCATGTACAACTCAGTTGAAGCAGAAAGCAGAGCTGATGACAAGGGATGATGGGTCAGTTTTAGGTTCCAGGGTTCAAGATTTTAGTGTCACATGTTTTAAAAAATCATTCTTGTGCTTTTAAAACTTTCAAGATTATGTAAAAATTATAACTGTTGTCCGACACAAGAATGTCAAATAAAACTGATGGGGAAAATGACCACAAAAATAAAACCATTTTCTTCCTCACTTTGAAGTGAACCAATTATTTACGTTATATGTGTCTAATTTGGGGACCACTTTAACAAAGGACATTTCATCAGTAACAACTGCAGAGAATTTGAGTCAACTGATGTATGTGTGACTCTGGAATTAAGTGGAGCCATTGTCCTATGTAATCAATGGAGACATGTGTTTGACTAATAAGTAGGCACATACAATAAGAAAATAAAGAGAAGCCAGACAGAGGTCACTGCACCTAGACTGTTCATAGGGTGTGAAAGGCATACCAGATATGTTATAACTAAGATAAAAGATAGGCTATTAACAGACTCTTCCTTGGTGTTCATCTGGATATCTGGCATTTAATTCTGGTTTCCTGCACGCCACTGAAGGCAGCAGGTCATTTTCTCACATGCTACAAGTTCGAAAGAAAATCATACACACAATTCTACTTTCCTTCTTCTTCTCTACCCCCTTTGTGGAGGGTCAAAGTTGGCAGAAAATAGCTTGGATTATAAAGCCCTTCACCAGTTTCTGTCTTCTCTGGGATGGAGAGACAGCCAGCTACTAGATTCCCGCAGGGATGCTATTGTTTGGTGCCTTTCACGAGTGTGCTACTTAAAACTAAGCAGAGCCAGTTCAGTGCTGAAGACTGTTTGGGACCTCTGCTCTCATATTATTAGGCATTACTGAGTGAAATGAAAGATAAAAATTTATTCACATAAACAATAATTTGAGTAGTTATTAAGAAGTACGTTTTTCTAATTTCTCTGGTAAGTAGGTATTAAGGGCTGTATCACATTAAATAAAACTGGGTATCAAGATACACGTTTCTACACAAATACATCATAGCTACAAACCATGAAGAGAATGAAGCAAAAATGAGAATATTCCATAATAAACAATATTTCAGAGAACATAAACACTCAAAGTATGAAAAAAGTAGCAAGACATACATTCAGCTAGTGCTAATTATCAAGTTAAAATATTTTTAGTGTGTTTCATATGATGATGTCTAGGGATGGTCTTTATTCTGACTGATATTTTCATATATTTAATACTATAGAACTAAATAGTAATATTTTAAATATTTGAATTTAATCTGCTCTTTAATCTGCTCTTGAATAAGTACAACACTGAATATCTGGGGATATTTCTCAACTGACACGCATGATCAGTATTTCTACCCAGTACAATATAAACCTTGTGAAGACATCAACTCTTAAGGCTTTGTTCTGGCTCTTCTACTCTAAATTATACCTAAATCAATCCAAAAAAATCAGTAGAGAGATAGCACAGTGGTGTCAAATGTCAAATCATATCATGTATTTTAAATGGTATCCACTAACAGCTTTTTTTTTTTTTTTTTTTTTTTGTGGTACGCGGGCCTCTCACTGTTGTGGCCTCTCCTGTTGCGGAGCACAGGCTCCGGAAGCGCAGGCTCAGCGGCCATGGCTCACGGGCCCAGCCGCTCCGCGGCATGTGGGATCTTCCCAGACCGGGGCACGAACCCGTGTTCCCTGCATCGGCAGGCGGACTCTCAACCACTGCGCCACCAGGGAAGCCCCACTAACAGCTTTAAAAGACTGTTCAGCAGTCTCTGGTTGAAAATAAAAGATATAAGATATGTATTAATTCTGCTTACTCCCAAAATCTGACTAAATAAACTACACAGGAAGGAAAGTAAAACTCCTCAAAACAAAGAATAGGAAAAGAGATGACAGTAGAAAAAAATTTTCAACAAATTTTGGAAGACATGAAATAGATGGACAAGCAGTAATTGATTTAGGTTTCAGTTTTCTCTACTATGCTGGATCTACAAGGTGAGGAACCCAGTGAGAAGAAAGCCAATTAATTCATAACACATGATACAAACAAAAGTCAGGAATTGCAAAAGTCAGACAGCAGGTACCTCTGAAGGTAGGGTTGCAAAATGTATGAAAACAAGATGATTGGCTGAATGTCTGTATTAGTGTGATTAGACTTCCCAGATCTTCTGTCTTGCCTAATTATAGAGATTTGATGATGGCTTTTCCCCAATTCTGGCAAAACCCAGAAGAATTAATTTTTAAAGATATTAAACCAGAGAAGATTGGGCTTGGGGGTGTTATGTAAAACTTAGGGTGACAATGAAGAGCTGAAAACAAATGGTAGGGGGAGGACTCAGACATGCAGTTAAATTAACGCCTGCACAATGAATGTTGAGTCTCAGAGCCTTCTTCCCCAATCAGCTCTCTTAACACTGTTAGATCCCACAGATGGGAGAATGGACAATTCTTCTCTGGAGAAAACGATAGGCCCAACAACCAGCAGACGCTGATATTTAGAGGTTCCCGAAGAATACTTCCAGGTCTCTATTCAATCATCCACTAAAAAGTCTACCAATCAACAAGCTCCAGCCACATGCACAAAACTTCCAGTTTTTAACCCCTCCTTCTTGAATATAAACAGATACTCAAAGACCACAAGACATTCAAGAACAATCTTTAATACAGTAGAGATTGAAACAAAAAAGGGGGAGGAGGGAGACTCAGAAAATAAACAATGCAAGGTGCAAATTTAAACTTAAAAGCCATTAATATTCTTTTTTTTTTTTTTTTTTTGTGGTACACGGGCCTCTCACTGCCGTGGCCTCTCCCGCTGCAGAGCACAGGCTCCGGACGCGCAGGCCCAGCGGCCACAGCTCACGGGCACAGCCGCTCCGCGGCACGTGGGATCCTCCCAGACCAGGGCACGAACCCGTGTCCCCTGCATTGGCAGGCAGACTCTCAACAACTGTGCCACCAGGGAAGCCCCCATTAATATTCTTAAAAATAAAAAGATATTACACATCCATGATACAAGAGTGCTATGAAAATGGAACTTTTAAAAGAAAAAGTCTTTTAAAAAATGACATAAAAATTCAACAGAAGGCTTAAAAGAGAAAACTGAGAAAAATCAAGAAAATAGTGCAAAATAAATGGAAAGGGGAGATAAAAATTAAAGAATCATTCAAAGATATCCAACATCTCACTAACCAGAGTTCCTAAAAACAAAGATAAAAAACAGAGAATCTTACCAAAGAGATACTATAATACTTCTGAATAGAAATAGCATATTGAGCATATCCACTTAATATTTGCCTCTCCCTAATTCCCACCAAAATGACAGTAAAGGAATTTGTTTTTAAGTACAGAAATACAGTGAATAGGAAGAGAAAAAGCAGTAAAAATCTGAAGCAAAAAGCAGGCAGATAAGTGGTAAATGACTAAAGAGAATTAGGAAGCTCAATCAGAAAGTCAAGAATGCAACCTGCAGAACTCTGAGAAAGGATAAAGAACTGGTCAGATACCAAGTAATTATCTACATTGGGGTGAAAGTGCGAATATGTGTGTTGGAACAGGAGATAGTAAAACTAAGTACCTACTAAAGGGATAGTAAAACTAAGTACTTACTAGAAGGAAGTACTTTTAAAAAGTAACCAGTTCAAACTGTCCCCTCCTAAAAGAAGACTGGAGATTTATGCTTTGGAGAGGTTAAAAAAGATGATCTCTGGCCTATCAAGATTATCCAACAACTTGCCTCACCATATGCTCAGAGCTTCCATTCATCCTTTTAGTGCCTCACACTTAAATATAAACAGGCAAATATCGATCACCAGATCTCTCTAAGTCTTTAATATGAAAGACAGTGACCAAACCAAAGAAACTAAATCAACTCAGAGCAAAAAGATACTTGGTAGAAGGAAAACTTTTACAAAATCTAACAATATCTCAAATATACATGAGAAGATAATGTAATCTTAAAACAAGTATGGGACTTCCCTGATGGTGCAGTGGTTAAGAATCCACCTGCCAATGCAGGGGACACAGGTTAAAGCCCTGGTCCAGGAATATCCCACATGCCGCGGAGTAACAAAGCCCATGTGCCACAACTACTGAGCCTGCACTCTAGAGCCCGTGAGCCAGAACTACTGAGCCCACATGCCACAACTACTGAAGCCCGCACGCCTAGAGCCTGTGCTCCGCAACAAGAGAAGCCACTGCAATGAGAAGTCTGTGCACCACAACAAAGAGTAGCCCCTACTCGCCGCAACTAGAAAAAGCCCGCACGCAGCAGTGAAGACCCAACACAACCAAAAATAAATAAATTAATTTTTTTTTTTTAAAAGTATGATCCCGTGAGGGGTGGGGGATAGAAACGGAAGAAAAAGAAGACTTGAAAATTAAAAATTATAGCAGAAATTAAAAACAAAAATTCAATTAAAGGGTTGGAAAGGTTGGAAAAAACTCCTAGAAAATTAAAATATAAAAATATAAACACTTTTTGAGAGACAGAAGATAAGCACCTTAGAGAACAAGTCTAGGAAATCTAATATCTGAACAATAAGCATTCAGAAACAGAGAAAATGAAGAAAAGGAAATCACAAATAAAATAATTCTAGAAAAATTTCTAGAAGTCAAGAATATGAGTTTCCAGATTGGTGAAGTCCCAGCACAATGGATCAAAACAGATCCTCAACAGAAGGCGTATCTTCATAAAATTTCAACATACCAGGCAGTCAAAGAAAAAACAGTAAAGATTCCATAGAGGGGGAAAATATTGGACATATGAAAAATCAGAAAGGCAACTGGAATCCTTGAAGAGCAAGAATGGAACTTCAAAGACAGAAAAATAATGTCTTCAAAACTATAAAGAGAATGATGTAAACCTGGAATTGCATTCTCAATCAAAGGATCGATTAATTTTCAGGCAGGGTAAAAATATTTTCAGGTGCGCGAAGTCACAAAAAATGCATTTCCCACACAACCTTTCTGAAGATAATACTGAAGGATACGCTCCACCAAAGTGAGAAAGTAAACCAAGTAAGAGGCAGACATGGAATATAAGAAAAGGAGTCCCAGTCTGAGACATGTAAAGAGAATCCCTAAGAAGATAAAAACTGGTGCTTCCAGGGGAATAGCTGTGCATCAGTTGGGAAACTTAACCAATCCAGCACAGGGCCTATCTGAGGGCTCCCGAAGAACTCTCTCCAGGAAGATGAAACTGACATACCACCTGATGCTTCTGAACATACTGAGCTTGCAGTTGAATTAACAATATGTACAAAGAAAACAATGCAAATGAAAAGGCAAGTATTTATCTGTGAATAGCATTTACATGATCATAACATAAATAATGAATATTTCCTTAAAATATGACATTACTATAGTCAGAAGATAAGGTGAATGGGAAATGATCAATGGTAGGTGACAACCCAGGCAGATGTTCTAAGTCCTCATTTCCAGAGTGAAATGACAATATTTAAAGCCTAAAATTAAAATCAGGCAGTGGCCTTGTATGCATATGGAAATATGGATATAAACATCAAACAGAAAGGAGCTAGAAAAAGTTGCCTCCAGACAGGTGGAAACTTAAGAGAGAATGTTTAATTTCAATAAAAAATTTTTTTAAATATAACAAAAATATTACCCAGTATTAAAGGAAATGAGTTTCCAGTTGAAAAGCTAAACCTAGAACTTAACACAATTAATGATGAAGTTTCAGAATACCGTAAGGATTCCGGTGAAAGAGAAAAAGCTTCTGGAGGGTGAATGTGAGTGGGGGGGAGGGGAGGCATATGCCAAGAGCAAGACGGCATCCAATTGCTCAAGAGCCTTCAAAACTCTGAGGAAAAACTATTTCTTTCTTAGAATTTGTACTGAGCCAAAATATAAACTGAATATAGGAAAAAAAATAAAGATAACTCAGGCATGCAAGATTTCCAAAAATAATAAATATACCACACTTTCTAAAGACACTATAGGAGAATGCACTCTGCCAAAACAAGAGAGTAAACCAAAGAGGAGATGATGTTATCCAAAAAGGGGCACAGGGAATTCTTGGGAAGATAGTGAAGGAAATCCCAGGATAACAGATACACAGGAAGCTGAGAGAACTGAGGGCTCTAGGAGGATATTTCCATGGAAAAACAGAATAGAAATGATGCTATCTGGCAGTCACTATGGAAAACAGTATGGAGGTTCCTCAGAAAACTAGAACTACCATATGAACCAGTAATTCTACTCCTGGATATACATCCAGAAAAAACAAAGACACTAATTCAAAAAGATAAGTACATCCCACTGTTCATAGCAGCACTATCTACAGTAGCCGAGATATGGAAGCAATCCAAATGCCTATCAACAGACAAATGGATAAAGAAGAGGTAGTATACATATATACATACATATACATATACACACACACAAAATGGAGCATTACTTGGTCAAAAAAAGAATGAAACTCTGACATTTGCAGCACTGTGGACGGACCTAAAGAGTATTATGCTTAGTGAAATGAGTTAGACAGAGAAAGACAAATACTGTATGACATCACGTATATGTGGAATCTAAAAAATAATACAAAAAGGGAATTCCCTGGCGGTCCAGTGGTTAGGACTCCGAGTTTCCACTGCAGGGGGTGTGGGTTCGATCCCTGGTCGGGGAACTAAGATCCTGCATGTCGAGCAGCATGACCAAAAAAACAAAAACAAAAACCAATGAATGTATTATGTAAAACAGAAACAGACTCACACATATAGAAAACTAGTGGTTACCAAAGGGGAGAAGGAAGGGAGGAGGAGCAAATTACAGGTATGGGATTAAGAAATACAAACTACTATGTATAAAATAGATAAGCAATAAGCATATACTGTATAGCACAGGAATGGAGTATAACCTGTAAAAAATGCTGTACATCTGAAACTAATAGAATACTGTAGATCTACTATACCTCAATTTAAAAAAAAAGAAAGAAATGATGTATCTGAACTACTGAGGTTTAGAATTCTGTAGGAGAGTTTAGCTTCGATACAAGAAGAATAGAAAATTGTTCAAGGAGGGTAATGATACTACAATGCTTAACTATCAATAATATTTTCATAGGTGTAACTAAAACCAACTACTGATTTAAGTAAAAAGCTGTCTCCTTAGTATTTGGAAAGAAAAGAAGGAAAGGAAAAGGAAGGGGGAGAAAGATGCAATAATACCTAAAATTAAGGAAATACCATTATCACGTAAGATTTAAACATATGGAAGGAAATCTCAAAAGAAATACCTAAAAGAGGTAAAAGTGGCTCCTCTGTGACATGAGTCAGACAGGAAAGGGAAGGCAGGGAACTGGTATCTTTCCTTGTATTTCACTTTTGAAACTATTTACCTCTATTTTGAAAATTTTTTTCAACTAAATAAAGAGAATTTCAACAAAGAAAAATTCTCTAAGAGATCTAATGGTGTTAGCTGTAAAAGGAAAACAAATTCATAAATTAATATTAATGATGTTTTGAAGGATACATTGCAAAAGACAAAACAAGCAGGCACCAGACTAAGCTGATATTCATTTCCTGTGTGGGCTTCATAAAATTGTAGTAGACTTCAGTTACTAGATACACAACTGTAGCAGCCACTGTGAAATCCACCAGCCACTGATATTCTGGAAAGTAATGCAATGCTGAAAAATAAAGGTGTAAGAAAGAAAGCTTTACTTAACCTTTCATAAACAGCTTAGGAGGATTTATCTATAATTAACTTCAAACATGTTAGATTTTATTCTGTTTGATGATTTGCAATGTAAGGTTTGCAAATACGAGAATCTAAAAATGCAGGAAATAGATCAAGAATGTTGGCATCCAAAACTAAATTTTAATACCTCATAAATTAAATAATTAAAATAAACCTGAAATGATTACCAAAAATTATTTAAATTGTTGTTAAAAATAAATGATTGAAAAATGAGTTGGTATTTTTTAACTACTCAGCTTCTACAGAAATTATAAATCACGATTTTTTTAAAAGAATCTGAGCTATAATATTTTAGCTTTAGAATACAACTTGATGTAGAACACTACAGGTTTATTTATATTCATTTCTGTGAAGCAAGAGAGTTGAACATTATGTCACATTTATTAACCATACTAACGGAGGATTAGTAATTTTGTGAGTTACTGCAGATTAAAATAATAAATTAAATAAATGTACATTTTATTCTCTCTTCTACTCCTACAAGAAAAGCTGATGAAATGCCTGTCAATTTTCCATATAGCCATACTACTTCAACAAACTATTCACTGACATTAAAATTAGCATTGTCTGAAAGTAAGTATAATTCCATCCCCTTTTCTTCTCAGATATGCTGGTTTACTTCTGCCAGGGAGCAGTCTAAAATATCAACATCATTTTGTAGAAGGCCTCCTAAAAATGTGGAAATATATCACATACTAAAATAGCATTTCCTACATTCTCACTGGCACATAATAAAATGATCTACATTGCTTTGGAAAAATTTTAGTTGTAAAATGTAACACCTGAGGATATTTTGAAATCAGAATTTACAGAAAAAATGTTTTAAAAATAAAATACCACTCAAAATAAGACTTATTTAAAATATCAAAACAAACTAACCAAACTTACATTTCTATGAGGTGACAGCAAAAATTCCAAATCCTTTTATAATTGGGTAAATTATTTGTTTGCTTCAACTTAATTTAACAACACTTAATTTGCCTTCAAGTTATTTTAACTGCTTTAGCTTTTTTGCTGTATTACACCTAATAGCTTCTGAACATCACTCTGAAAGATTTACCCTACAGTGGTTGCAAATTCCTACTCTGTAGACCTCCCTCCTCCCCTCTAAAGTCACTCAGTGGAGCTTTTTAAATAACTTTCTGGAAGGATAGCAGAGAAATGGATGGAACAGACAGACAAATATCTGTTTAACTAAAAGTTTTCAGTTTTTATTAACAAAAGTTAAAGTAAATGTTCTAATTCTCCATGCCTGCCCGCACTCACACAGGCTTCCCTCAGGGAACTCATTCACAGCAAACAGCCAAGTGACATTCAAATGTTCTTACATTCTTTAAGAGGTTCTTGTAATAGAGAGCTAATACAAATTGAGAGACTATAAGATAGTTATTCAGATATCAATAATATATACATTCAACAAAAGAACAAATTATATATTCTTGGCTATACATTTAACTCAAGTATTATATTCTTCTTTCTGTATTCAATAATGTAATTATATACATGCTTCTCATAGAATATTGGAATACAAAAAAAACTGAGAGTTCATCAATCCCAGTGGTTTGCACTAACCTTCTGAGAGTCCCTAAAGTTCAGGCAGAAAACCTTCTACTTTTACCTAAACACAGACACAGAGCATGCAATCATGGATGATTACATAAATATAAATAAAAATCTCGCTGTTATTCTGATTAACTACAATGATCTTAATGTTATGTGATCAGTTGTTTAACTAGTACCATTTGCAGTTAGTTCTCAAAATTGTAAAAGTAAAACAAAATACTGAATAAGCTGAAACCACATTACCCCTAACTTCAATTTTTTAAGTTTATTTAAATAGCCTAATTCTCACTAAATGGCTCTACCACATTCAGTGTGTAACCCTGGTCAAGTTATTTAACTCCTCTAACTAATGAGCTAAAAAAAAAAAGTCAATAACAGTTACATACCTCATAGAACTGTGAGGGCAAGTTTATACAAATAAAGTACTTATAACAATGTCTGATAAGTACTCAATTTAAACTATTATTAAGGTTAATTAGCTGATAACTATTCAATAAACATTAATTAGTAAAAATAACAAAAAATTGTCTTAGAAATCAGGAAACGTGTATAAGTATTCTTGTACAAGTAAGCACACATATAGGATTAATAAAACAAATGGGACAACTAATCAGAAAGTTCAAGTGCTTTTACATGTTTTAAATTTTGCATGAAAAATAGTTAAAAAGAAAAAAGAGGATGACATAACCAGTCTCAACAGTCTGAATGACACCAGACAACTGATTTATATTGTTCCTCACTGACATTTTCTAGGACACCCTTTCCATATATATACATACAATCTTTGTAAATGTAGAATCGACTTTCAAATGTATTGAAGCCACCTTGTATCACAAAATAATTCTTTATGAGATGCTTAAATGAATCTATTAAGGTTTTTCTGAGGTGGTATCATTTAACCCAAGAAGGACCAAATTACATAATGATACGTTACACAACATTACCAAAATTACTTTTTTAAATGTGTTATTTTAATTCCTCACTTATCATGTAAACCATTAGTTCTCAAACCTGGTCAAAAAAAATCAGAACCACGTGGAACATTTTAAAAAATACAAATTCCCAGAAGCCAATCTAGATTTACTGAATCTCCAAGGGTAGGTATGGGGGTATCTTTATTTTTAAAGAACTGCTTAGGTGATTCTGACATTCAGCCAGGTTTGAAAACTAGTGTTCTAAACAATATCACCTTAGATGCCTTTCTCTTCTAGGATCTGGATAATTTCATATAAATTTCATTTTAAATTTAAAGTCATCATAGTTATTATACAATTATAAACACTGATATACAGGAAAAAAATTGAATGACTTATTCAGAGATATCCAATGGGTAAAAATAAATCTTGAATAAAGTTTTCTATTCCTAATTCCTAATCTAATTCATCATACTAAAACCACTTTCCTTTCCACTAAATGCAGCATAAAGTTGAACTGTTGTAAATACTGGTAGTTTAATACAAACATACAAATGCATTTCTGCAAGCAACACTATAAAACAAATAAACTGGTATAGATGACAATTTAGAATAGAATTTGAGATACTGAAAACTGACTGTAATCTCAACATAAACAAAAACTGTGTAACAAACTTGTGTAAGACAGCCTCTTCTAAAAAATGGGAAAAATAAGGCTTACTACAAGTTAGGTGGATAGAAAGACAAATTCAATTCAGATGAAGTCATTCTGAGCTTCTAAAGCTCTGAGAAAGATTTCAGTCTATATAATGGACTTAATGATTAGGAAAACAAACAAAAAAATCTAACAACAATAGATAAAGTACTTTCACTAGCATAATATAAAACTGAGATTTACAGAACACTTTACCCAGATTTCCCTTACCTAAAGTATCCACTTCTGTAACTGACTTTGTTTCTAGATGGAGATCAATATCCTTTGGAATGGTTAGTGGCTTACTTTCAATGTGACCATTATATTTCCTATAAAAATCAGACAAGTGACACAGAAAACAAGTTACCCTCACTGTTATTCAAGTGTTTGTATCAAACTAACTACAAATGAGGTTATAAATTTCACAGTGAAAAAGAACTTCTAATATTTCATCAAAAAGGACGTAAGGCACTCAAAAGTAGTTTTTAAAAGGGGAACTACAAAATATGGATGTAAATTATTATGAGAATATACAGATTACCAATGAAAGAGTTACCTCAACTAGTGACAGAAACAAAACCTTGACTGCTAGCTTAGCACTGCACCCCATTTTTTCTGCTCTCTCTTCTGTAGATTTAAAGACAGCCCTAACATCTCTTTCCTTAGGCACAAGAGTAAAAGGAAATGAAGACAAAATGCATTTCACTTTGAAATTATACACGTATACACACATATACATATAAACAGACCCGTAGGTATAAACAAGTCAGAGCTGAAAAAATATATTAAGATTTATGTGCATGAGAAATCCTGAAATATGAAAGGCTAGCTCAGAGTTGCTTTTACTAAGAATCATGGATGGAGGAAAACAACAGAATTCTTCAGGTGCGTGTGTATTATTTCCAAATTTAATTTTTAAACACAATCAAACATAAATCAAAAGCAATAAGCTTTCAGTAACAATAATTATAATAACAAGAAACAATTTCGCATTTGTTCTTGATTAAGTATAAACTGGGAAAACCTCAGTAAAAATTTTAATTCACGTCAATAAATCAAATAATAATTATTGCTACTAAAACAGAATAGTGTTGTTAGTGCATCTTTCTGTAAACGTAAAGCATTTTCAACATATAAAAATTATTGTAAAAATAACAAAATTATTGACAAGGCATATAATAAGAATTTAAATGTTTATAGAATAAATACTGTACTACATAACTAAGTTTTACAAATGTTGACTATGGTAGCTGTGAAAAGGCAAATGTGGAATAGTTAAAAAGAAACACAGAAACTAAAAACTGACCTGGATTAAAATCCTGACTCCTAATAGTTAAGTGAACTTGAACAACTCATTTAATTTCTTTGATCAACAGCTTCCTCATTAGTAAAACATAAATTAAATTACAGTGACTATTTAGGGTTACTGTGTGGATTAAATAAGACTGTGTAAAAGTGTTTTGAAAATTATAATATTAGGCAGAAATACTTTATTAAAGAACATAACCACTGGAATACAGAGAAGGAGGATTTGCACTTAATATTCCAATGAGCTTCAAGGTATATTTGTAATGATAAGTGAAAAAGAAAATGGTAGCAAGATCAGAAAAGACAGCCTTTTCAAACTTCCAATTTCATGTCAAATAATCATTAATCTTCAAAGAATTTTTTTTAGCATCCATAAATCCATTAGCCCACATTAATAGAATTTTTATGATATACATGAGGAATTTGGTGACAATATGTTGTCACTGACATTTTATAATATATTAGAATCACAGAATCAGAGCCTAAGAAGTCCTCCCCAGCTAAGGAAACTAAGGCCCATTTAGAGAGGCTAACGAACATGCACTTTCCTTGAAAATTCAATATAAATAGGGATACAAAATTTTAAAGCTGGAAGAATCTTTCACAGCTACTATGTTTGGTCCTTCTACTTCACAGATTAGGCTGCTGTGGTCTATTCAGTGAGGTTTATTAGCAGGCAGTTTTCTTCAGAAACTTTAAGTATAATATTCAAGAGCCTAATGGGACCTAAGAAGTTAATATTGTCTACCCCTTTTATTTAAAAAATGAGAAAACAGAGGTAAAAAGCAAATGAATTTGCCCAGTATCTGAGTGGTAGCAAAATCTGGAAAAGAACCCAGACCAACTGGTATCTTTAAATGAGTTGTAAAGACATGGGTTACAGGTCTCCCCTATTCAATCCCCCACTAACAATTCTTAAGTAAAATAGTCACTTTTTTGCTTATATATTAGATTAATACACATTGGGTGCTCTTAAAGGGTGATTCAATATTATTTTAGATCATGGATTTTGATCTCAGATTTACCAACTGTTTATAGCATAATGTGTAAATGTTCCTTTAACCAAAGTATCAAAATATATTTACATAAATTCTATTAAATATTTGACACCTTACAAGCTTGACAGTATAACTTACCTATCTTTCCTGCTTTTCCCTTTTTGCTGCTTTCCTGCAAGAATTCTTAATTCTTCTTCTGTAGGATGTTGATACCATCGCAAACTAAGAAAAAAGTAATTCTTTTAAATAAAGAATTAAGATCACCAGAATTATTCACTTATTCTACAAATATTTGAGTTTCCTAATTGTGAAGACACTGCAGGGAAATATCAGGTGAAAAACTCTAATCTGAAGCAGATACTACTGCTTAAGTCTTAAAAGGTTTAGATTCAAATCCAGCAACCACTTACCAGCACTTACTAGATGCCAGACCCTGCAACGTTGTTTGTAGGTATTTTTCTTACAACTGACAGTGTATTAATATATATTAAGATCATACTGGCTTACTTTAACAAACCCTGCAGGCAAGCTGACAGAAGCACATTAGAATTCTCCACCCATTACACGGAAGGAATTGTTACTTGTATTAAAAAGAGAGTCCTTTGAATGCCCTCAAAACTACAAAGTAGTCTTTGCTTTCCTTTTCTTTCTTTCCTCCCTTTAATTTAGTTGGAGAATTCGCGAACTTTATGTGTATAAGGATTCAAGTGAATTGCTGTATTTACAAAACCCTTTACTCTTGGCTATAGCTAATCCTCTTCAGTTAGGGCTCCAAAAACAACTGACTGTATTTATTACCCCCACCAGCCAGTCAAAACAGCCAAACAAGTCGTTGTTATTCCTTCCCAAGCCCCCACCTGGTCATTCTCAATTTCCTGTCTCACGTGAACTTTCTGCCAGCCACCTAAATTTGATATTTGGGTTTTACCTTCAATATGCCCTTTCCACATACTATCATTAATTTGGTTCTTTTAACTCTTAAAATTCTAAACTTGCCTACTTCCCTGAAAGGACCTTAGTTCAGCGTATCTTCCTCTCTACCTCTGACTATGGCAAACCTCCCCTTCCTTTCCCCTGGACTAAAGGCATTCTGATCCCACCTTTATTTATTTTTTCATAATGCAAATCCTATCAAGGTATATATGCCAGCGCAAATCCTTTCCAAGACTCCTCAGAGTAAAGCAGTGAGTAAGGCAGTTAGGCAAGGACTCTGACCAAGGTCCTGCTGTTACTAAAAAGAAACAAGACACCTAGTATTGATAGATCTTTCAAGTTTTCAACCACAAAAATCTAGATTTTTAAAGTGAAATACCCCAATTTTTAAAAAATGCTACTGCTGATTTGCTGTTTTAAAAATACTGCTGAACTGGCAATTTGAGTAATAACTGGATATTTAATGATGTAAAGAAATTATTGTTAAAAAATTTTTGCTGTTAATAATGGGATTACAGTAATTTTTAAAAAGCTCATATATTTTAGAGATATACACTGAAATATCTACAAATGAAATAATAATAATATTTGCTACAAAATAATGTTGGGGAAAGCAGAGATGAAGGGGAGCATAGATGAAACAAACTGGCTACCAGCTATTGTGATGAATACACAGGAGCTTATTATATTTGTTATATATTCATGATATTATTCTGTCTATATTCGTTGTATACTTTTAAACGTTTGCATTAAAGCTAAAACACACATTACAAGGCCAAATATAGAGTTTGTGACCTCCTATTTTCACAGCCTTTTACAATCTGACTACTGTCTGCTTCACCAGACTCACCTTTAAGAATTCTCCTTTTGTACATGACATTCTACCTAGACTAAATGACCTTTATTCCACAAATTCTTTCATCCCTTGGCATTTCTGCATATATTCTTCTCTCTGCTTGTGAACACCTATGCTACTACTGGCAAACTCCTAATTTACCTTTGATGGTTTATAAGGCAGTCTCTCTGTGGTATAATAAAGAATATACCTGGTCATTGTCCCCATTTCTTGGCACAGAGTTTAAAAAGCCCTTGAAATTTTCTGACTGATAAAGGAGTCTTTGTTATGCTAATGTGGGGACTCAGGGGCGACCTCTAGATAGCTTCTGGAAGGGAGGCAGGTCACCAGAAATACCAACCACATGATTAGAGTTGGAACTCTCAGCCAGCTGACCTCCAAGAAGAGGAAGGGGGTTGAAGATTAAGTTCAATCACGTGGCCATTGATTAAAAATCATGCCTATGTAATGAAACTCCATAAAATCTCTGGACACAGAAGCTCAGAGGAGCTTCCTAGCTGTTAAACACACTAAAGTGCCTGAAGGGTGACATGCCCTGATTGCACAGGGACAGGACATGGAAACTGCTCCTTCCCAAACGCCATCCGATGTGTAATCTTTATAATAAAACTGTAATCACTGCACTTTCCTGAGTTCTAGTTGTTATACAGAATTATTGAACCTGAGGGGGTCATGGGAATGCCCTAATTGGTAGCCAGTAGCTGGTTGTCAGAGTATGGCCCAGGGATCCAAAGAACTTGCAGCTGGCATCTGAAGCAGCTGGCATTCTTATGGAGGACTTTGCCTTTAACCTGTGGGATCTGTGCTAACTCCAGGTAGTTAGTGTCAAAATTGATTTGCAATTGGTATCAGACCGGTTAGGTTAAAATGGAATATTCCCCTAGCTGACAGATTCTTGGAGTGAAGATTTTATGACTTACTTGTTTTTGTATACTTCAAAACTAGTACAGTGACTGGCATATAGTAAGTGCTCAAAAAGGATCAATGAATGAATTCAGTTCTTCTCTTAGTTTAAGGGTTTTAAAATAAAATATATATATCCCAACCCAAAATTCCCTAAACTATACTTAACACGGGTAAGGAGGCACTTCCTGAAATTTCGATTGAAGTCCAGAATTTTAACTTACAGTCGATTCTTGTTATTCGCGGTAGTTATGTTCTATAAAGTCGCCGCGAACACTGAACCATTGTTCCTAGGGGAAATACAGGGTTAGGTTCCCACGAGCCTCTGGTCACAACATCTTCATCAATCAATCAATACACACCCTTGTTTTATGTGTGTTTCTGTTTAAAGTACCTTATTTAATATATACTGTTGAATCACTAATACTAAATTCATGGCCAACAGTAATAAAACTCATGTGTGAGCAAAGCTTTTCTAATAACTGTAATCATAAGTATAGTATTTTCCTGATTTCTGTGAATATTTCTAGTGAATTTTCTCTATAAGGCACATCACAGCCTTCTTGTGCTTAGGAACACTAGATATCAAGCACTTCAGCACTACATGTGGGGGCCATTTTAAACAGCAAAGTCACAAACAAAAAGCAAAAAGATGAAAAACATGGCACTAAATAGACCACAAAAAGGATACGTGTTTACAACATGAGAGGTACAACAAGAAGGCCTCAGCTAGGAACCTGGGCCTCAGCTGGGAACAGGCCACTCAAATTTTTTACCACTCTGCATATGTCTATAAATGACCTTGAAAGCACCACAAGTATGGGTTTTGGGGTTACAAATAAATTTTAGCAAGTAGGCAAATCACAAGTAGAGAATCTACAAATAATGAGGATTGACTGTATAACATTTAGGAGAACACATAAGCAGTAACTCATTTATAAAGACTAAAATTAGTTGTTTATTTCTTTGAGAAATAATTATCAGTGAAAGACTCTTAGTACTATAGGAAAACTTAAGTTACATTTAGAGTCCTGTAATAATAAAATATTATAAGACCCTTACATTTTCTAGGACCCACTTTCTTTTAAAATATTCTCAAACTTGTTTAATCTTATTTTGTGAATCCATTTTCCTAAAATGAATTGCATTTATTATGTTCAGGTCATCTTCATTAGTAACAATTACTGTTCAAAGCTAGAATCTAAAAGTACTGAGTGATCTCGGGGACACTTCCAGTCTGTTACTCATCTATCTATCCATCTACCCATTCATCCATCCACCCATTGATCTATCAGACATTTATGGAGCCCACTACGGTCAAGTACTCTGCCAGGCAACGGAGATATAATCACCCATAACAAATCCAAAGTCCTTGATTTCTTGATGTTTATATTTCAGTTGGGGCAGAATTTAACCAATATTTAAAAAGACAAACATCATATATACTGGATACTACACAAAAGAATCATATACTTAGTGAGAATGAGAGACAAGCCTTAAGGTATTAGGTTACAAAACCTCTCTGAGATGACATTTGCCCAGCAAACTAAAGAATAAGAATGGAGTGTGAGAGCATTCCAGGCAGAGAAGAGTATGTCCAAAAGCACAAAAGCATGAAACTCAGAACAATGCAGTAACCAAAAGGGCAAGGAGGCAGTAGCACCATGTACAAGGAGAAACACATGAGGAAGGCTGAAGAGATAACAGGGAACAGGTCATGCAAAGCCTCTTGGGTCCATACGGAGTGTAGATCTTATGCTAAAATAATGGTTTCAAAGCAAGAGAAATAACTTGATTTACATTTTAAGATTTCTTCTACTGCTCTGTGAATTAGAACAAGGCAAGAATAGCACGGAAATATATTTCAGAATCAACAGTTCTTGTAAGGTAAGGAATGGAAAGAAAGGATGGAATGAAGGATAATATTTACACTTCTGATTTGAGGAAGATGGTGGCACATTTTCTGACATGGAGTAGAGCAGGAAGAAATCAAGAATTTAAACATGCTGAGTTTTTAAGTACCTATGAGACATGAAGTGAAAATATCAAGAGGGCTACTGTATATTAGAATCAAGAGCTCACAGATAACCTGGGGCTATTACATAATTGTGGTATTTAAATCCACAGGCATGAATAAGGTCACCTAAGGGGAAAATGAAACATGGTAGAAGGCTAAATAGTTACTAAGGAAGTGGGAAAATCCAGTTCATGACAAGTATGTAACAAATTCAGCGTTGATGGAAAACAGGGAAATAGGCCCCAAACTAAGGAATAGATATGGGAGGGGCTTTGTTTTTTAAGAAGGAAGGGAGGCAGAGTTGTGACTCTTATTTGTTGTTGCTATTATTTTTAATGGGAGACCTTAAAAAAAAAAGTGTGCTAACAGGAATAATCCAACAGAAAGGAAGCAATTAATGGCAAAGAAGAGAGGAAAGGGCCAAAGAAAAAAAGTCAGGGTGAAGGTTAGAGGGAATGGGATATAGATCACAAATGCTGGAGTTAGGTCTTGATAGCAGGATACCTCCTCCATAGGCCAAAATTAAAATATATAAACATTAAAAAAAAAAAACAAAGAGAGGCTGCACGTGTAACAAGGGTTGTGGGTTTGATGGCATGAAGATGAGAGCAACAGGCTCCAGTTTCAAGAGCTTAGAGTGAGGCTGAGGCAGGCATGTATAAATGAAGAGAGGATTTGGGTTGAGAAAGCTGTCTGAGAAGTGGAACACACAAAGACTGCCAGGTAGCATGTAGTAGCCATCTAAGGACATGAATTCAAAGTGAAACCTAAAGGTACAGTTGCACAATTTTCTTCAACAGTCAATGCTTCATACACAGTTTGATTTCATATCATATGATTCCCATCTACTATACTTTAAGTTCTGGTCTCAATTTTTGGTCTTTTCCTTTGCAAAATGACTGCAATCTGCTTGCCCCTGATGCACTAGGCCTTTCAAATATGGGCTTAGAAGACAGATATAAAAGTTTATCAGCCTTAGATTCGATGTTAAATAATGGTTACAAAACCACAATTAGAGAAAAATGCTTTATGTTAAGCAAAAGAAGCATGATGTAAAATTACACATGAAATAATCACATCCATGAGGGGAAAATATGAATAGAAAAAATTAGACGGAAATACAACAAAATTTACACAGAGATTGTCTTTAGCTGAGAGGAATATAGTTTGCTGCCTCTTATTTTTCATCAATTTACCATCTTTTTCTACATCATAGGCATGTATTGTGTTAGTAATAGAAAAAAATTTAAAAACAGTAAGTATTAATAGAATCTCACTACAAAACTGAACCTCTTACATTTAAGTTAAATTGTGTTTTATGACATTTGCTTTGGCTATTTTCACTTATATTCAGACTGTCAGCAGTGTCTCAGATAACAAAGCCAACTTGGTGTTATACTCCACTAAATCACTGAAATAATTTTTCAATAATTTTCTTGCATAAACCTTTTACACAAAGTAATATCAGGCTACAACCTTTCTTACTAAGGCAGTTCAAGAGCACTGAAAAAACATATACCAGAAAATACAGAATGTACTGACCTAGATTCTTTAAAAAAAATTTAAGCAGCGATGCCATTTCAAGCAAACTACTTAAAAATTTTTCAGAAGTAAAAATTTCAGAAATTTAAAATGAAAATCTGAACATGAACAAATATGGAAAAGCTTAGTATTGAGAGAAAGCTAAAAAAACTTTAACACATAAATAATCATACAAAACTCTTTCACAACATAGGCCACAACATAGTTTTAGTCTCCATTCTAAATCTCTAAATAATAATTTAGAAGTGAAAAAAAAAAAACACTAAGGGAAAACAAACACCACCTAAAACCTAGAAAACCTTTCAGTACAAGTAACTAAAGTATCATTTATTATACATATACATTCTCTTGTTATTTATTGGAAACTTTACTAGAATATCATGACATTCTGGAGCTGGAAGTTAAGACAGCTAAGGGAGGAAAGCAAGGACTCAGGCATTCCATAAGGGTAGTAGCTTAAGGTTTAAACCTTTCCCTTAGGTCATAGGTCCCACTTACTGTGCATTTGAATAGTAGGTTTCTCTCACCAAAGGAAATTTGTAAATTCTTGGATCAGGCAACAGGCAAAAAGAGTTAAGAGCAATTGAATAGGGTGTTTTCACACCTTCTTTACCCAATATAGGATGAGACAAAATCAGAATAAATCCAACCGTAATATATTTTGAGTCAGGGACATATGAAGGGAAGTAGCTGACCAAAGTGAGAGCCTAGGGGAATAAAGGGGTAGAGAAAAATGCATAAGGTTTGAGCTGAACAATCAGGAAAATGGAAAGCAGGTTCAGCAAGGAAGCTATAAGGGAGAAAAAGCAAAATCCTACTCCTCATGCAAAACCCACTATTCAAATGTACAAAGAATGTAACCTATCACTTACCTCTCCATGAAAAGAGGGGCCAAGCAAACTTCAAAACAAAAACGAACTTTAATTACATTAGAAAGTAGAGAATACTTTGGCTACAAATCAGTGGTATGCTGGACATGATAAAGAGCTAACGTCTTTAGGCAACCTGAGCAATGGTTAGAACGAATGTTCCTTGCGTTAGGGAAAGCAATTCACAGTAAAGGTAAAGAGAAACCAACTTTCCACAATTTTTCTTTCCTTTGGGGAGGAAGGAGAGAGTAGAGCAACCTAAGAGCACTAGACTCTTTGCACCTGAGTTTTTCAAGGTCGGTAATACTTGCTCACAGGTTATGGCAAGAAAAATTTTGCTACTTAAATTCTTGTTAAAGCAGGAATGGCTCAACAGTCTGATAGCTATATAAAAAGGCATGTAAAACAAGGAGAACTAATAACATTTTCTAGAAGAAAAACATTTGTCTATTAAAAAAACTGGAAGAATGCAATACAAAATAATTATAATTTAGTAATGTGGAATAAATTTAATCTCAAATGGTGAGGAGAGGTATAATTGTAACAGATGATATTTCTTAAACTCTTCTTCACACTTAGCATGATTTTGGTAATCAGAAAAATGCTGATGTGCCTTTTAACTTAGAATAAAAGGTGACTGTAATCCTAGAGAAGCCAGAAGAATAAGTAAAGAGTAAGTAAGTAAAGAGAAACCATATACTGCTTATAACCTGAGGATATCTTCTAGAAGGCTAAGCACAGCTAGGGAAAAAAGGTAGAAAAGAACACCCTCAATAAATTACTCTATAAACTGCCAGCAGAAGTCACAGTGGTTGTAGAAAAGTTCAACTCCACCAAATTCAAACCTTGGTTCAAGTATGTCTGTTCCAGGACAAGGGTCTGGAATTTGATGAGCAGCCATAAATCAAATAATTACTAGACTATGAATCAGACTTCCAGGGTAAAAGGCCTGGATCTGTTTCATTTTTCAGTATGTAAACAGGAGTAAAATTTTCTCATCTGTAAAAATGGCGACATGGGCTTCCCTGGTGGCGCAGTGGTTGAGAGTCCGCTTGCCGATGCAGGGGACATGGGTTTGTTCCCCGGTCCAGGAAGATCCCACATGCCGTGGAGCGGCTGGGCCCGTGAGCCATGGCCGCTGAGCCTGCGCGTCTGGAGCCTGTGCTCTGCAACGGGAGAGGCCATAACAGTGGGAGGCCCGCGTACCGCAAAAAAAAAAAAAAAAAAGTGGAGACAATATCACCTACAGCAAAGAAGGACTAGGCACTTACCAATCCTGCTTTTACTTCCTAGGTACAATGAAAAGTGTATTTCCCAACCTGTTGTGCACTTTGGCCTTAACCAGTCATAGGGCTCCAGACTATGTAATGTGGGCAAAAATGATATATCTACTTCTAAGCTTGGCCCCTAGAATCTCCTGAAAAATCCATAGCCCACTCTCTCTCTACTTGCCAACCGGCATAGCATCTAATAGAAGGACTCCAAGCAGCAGAAGGAACAAAGGAGCCACAAGACAGAAGAAGCCTAGAATCCGTAAGTAACCACCTGAAGGATAGCTGAATCCTTGAATCATCATTTTGTGAAGGATCTACACAGAGAGCTGCCTGACTGACCCCTCTCAGGTACCCCCATTTGACCCTGATTCCTGTCTGAGGAACTGAGTGAGAAACTTTTATTAAGTTCAGACACCAAGATTTCTGAGGTCATAACATATCCCAATACATCTCCTTCTTCCAAGTTCAGCGTGTAGAGATCCAAATGAGATAACAGAAATAAAAATTTTATCAGTACAAAGTTCTATAACACTGTAAAGGTAATATTAATGGAATTAAACCAGGCTAAAGACTATGCATTATTTTTTTGAAAACTAGATATCTACAATACTAATTACAATATATAAATGTTATTTAACAAGAGCTAGAAAACTACTCAATTTTTAACATAAAAAATCAGCAGGTTAATTTATAAGCAAAAACTGCTAATTCCTTCAAGGTACTGACTTCTTCAGGAAATTGGCAGGCTTACTCATTAAGTCAACATAAGTCAAACAGGTGCCACTTCACACCTTCCATTCTAAAAGAGACAGAGGTTGATGAGAGATATGGACAGAAACTAATTTACATGATAAAAAGAGAAGCCATAACTTTTAAGGAAAATATGAATACTTACAATTTGAAGATATACTAGTGGAATAAATATTAAGTCGACAGATACCGAAACTAAAAAGAAGTTTCTTCTGTCATACCCATGATTAACCTATCGTGGTATCTACACATCTATTCACTTGAATAGTTCTATTAAATAGCTATTCAATATAGTCACTCCCAAACCATCCTACACTATTCATAATTTTAAAAGTCCTCATAAGCCTCTCCCTTTAAATTTCTTCAAGTATTTTAGAGCCGATAATCTCAGAAGGCCCTCAGATCTTTCTCCTTCAACTCAGCCACATCATATGGTTTAAAATGCAAACTGTCGTTTCTGATCAATAATATTTTTACATAAGCAATTTAGCAGAGATTTTAGATTTTCTTAGTATTAAAACAGTATCATTTCATATCACAAAAGGTTGGCAAAACAATAATTATCCCAAAATGATAAAATCAATATTGTTATTCAACAGAGTTAGGCAACAACATGGAGCAATATAGCTTCATGACCTAAAAATCTCAGAATTAATATTAAAGAAAAACAGATGATCTTAAGAACACAGAGCAAAACAAACAAAAACAGAAAGGAAATGAAACTAACTACAGCAGAAGAGTAACTATTACTAGAAAATCCTGATTGGCATCCTTGGAACCTGATTTGGAATTAGAGACAGCATTAATTACCACTAAAGTTAATCTATTTATAAAAGCAAATCAAGATCACGAAAAACATCAACTTCACGTTTATTTTTGAAGGTTGAGCACCTCTTCAAATTAGCAATATATATACTTATGACACATACTTGTCAAATGAGTAAAGATTTTAAATATATTGTTCCAATATTAACAAAGAGAATCAGTTTTCAAGCTCTGAAGTTTTAGTTTTATAGAAACAAATGCAATGCAGATTATGTGAGAAAGTAGAAGTTGCCTATAGACTAAAAAGGCACATGACTGCAAAGATCTTTAAAGCTGAAAGAGACCTGGAAGTCTCCCTGGAGACTCATCATAAACAAAATCTACAAGTGTGCAATTCTTAGTAGAAAACAAGCTACCTTAATATGTATTTTACTTAGTTTATTAATTCAGATTCCTTTTATTTAGAATTAATGGTATTTTCCAGCAGATGTTCACCCTCTTTCATGATCTACGAAAAAGGGTTTTTGCTAAGCAAAAAAAGGAAGCAAGATTGCACAGGGCATAAACGTACACAGTTAAAAACTAGTCACAGATGATTTACTTTTTTCACTTATAAATAGCTTTGATGAAGCTTTTATTTAACTTTACTAAAACTTTAGTCATTATTTACTTTGCTAATAAAATACACATTTTTAAACTGCTGTTCTCTCACGCATTCCACACACGTGTGTGCCTATCAGTATTCAAAAAAACTTTTTAAGCAGTCTAAATAATATTTTCCTATTTAAACACTGATATGGAAAAAGTATAAAGCATTAGAGAAAAAGAATATACTTGAAACTAGAAAATAAATTTAAGCTTTATGGATAGAATTGCTTATTATTGGTCTTGCAATATATGAAATCATTACGAGGATAATAGCTATCCATTGCTTTCTAACTTCAAACGGTCTAATAAACAAAAGAAAACTGATATACAAATCAATAATAGAATTTGGTTATTTATTAGAGACAAATAATTGGAGTAAAACTATAGTCATGGTACCAAATCTATAATTTACCTTTCATAATTATACAAGATTGTGGCATGTATTTCTGTATGCAGAGTTTTATGGCTTTTGCCTCACTACACCTCCTATATTTAACTTCTTTACTTTTGATTTTATTCTTTTATTGTACAAATTTCAGCAAGGTAACTTACCTCCTCTGCAGAAGGAGGGGACAGTAGTAAGCTTAAAGTGCAGTAAACAAAATTAAAATCCTACAAAACAACTTCATCGCCTCCTTACTAAATTAAAGTTTAAAATTATTTTCAGTAAAAAAAGGGCCCCTAATTCTCATAACTCTCAAGTAAGTCACCAATAATAGGATATGTGCTTTGAATCACTTTTTCCAACAATGGTAAAAATATTTAAGCACTTCGATTTATAGTCTCTTCCTCTTGTTGACCAACTTTTGTTAAAGGTAACTAGAAAAGTCATGTGATAGTTCCAGTGGCCATGGACAGAAAGGGATAGAGAAGGAAGGGACTAAATTCTTGACCATGACCCAATTACCTTTGTACTAAACAGATAAACTACTAATATCTCAAGTAAGAGAAATAGGAAGCTAGATTTTCCTCATTATTTTCTTTTTTCATGTTTTTAGAAAATTGGAATTAGCACTTAACTTCTAGGAAGTTAATCAGCCTGGTAAACTAAACAAAGATTTGAAAGTGCCAGTCAGAATCAGCCTATCCTTGCCTTACCTGCCATTACAGAGTAGCCATCGAGCAAGAGAATAGTGAGGTATAATCTTCTGCATGACACTGGCCATCACCATGGTAACAACCAGCTGTATACCTATCACACCCTGTGTAAAGAAACAAACAAACAAGTTTAACAATGAACGAATTTAGATTTGAGGACACTGCTGAAAAGCTTTCTATACATTTTGAAAATTATACTTTAAGAAAGATGGATTTACTACCAAAATACATATTATTCTGCCATTTAGGTATTCAAGACCACATATGTTTAAATTTAAAATACATGATCCCCTCTCATAATCCTCTACAAGTTAAAGTAGCATACACATTCAAAATCTATTCCCAAGAAACGTTCTCCATTACTTAAGTGTACCAAAATGAAGTGAAAAATGGTGATTTTGTTTTTTTCATCCTTCTCCAAAGTTACTCTATTCAACACACTTAAAACACTACCTTGGCTAGGTCTAAAAGCAGTATGCATTTTTTTAAATTCTAGGGTGGTAGTGAATGACTAAAGAGCATTAACTATAGTAAGTGTGATGGAAGAACTGGCCTGAAAGTCACTAGAAAAAAAATTTTAATTAATACTGTCATCACCAACTTCCAGTGGGTGGGCCATCAACAAGGTCCAAAAATGCCCGTAGTTTGCTCTCATCAATCCCTCTCTTGTTCTCCGTAATACCTAATTCAAACCTTCTCCCATCTCCTCACACCTCCAACTTCCCTCAAACTTTTTTAAAAAATTCTTTTTATTGAAGTATAGTTGATTTACAATCACAGCAAAGTGATTCCGTTATACATACATACATATATACACACACGTATATTCTTTTTCATATTCTTTTCCATTATAGGTTATTTCAAGATATTGAATATAGTTCCCTGTGCTATACAATAGGACCTTGTTATTTACCTATTTTATATATAGTAACTTGTATCTGCTAATCCCTAACTCCTAATTTATCCGCCCCCCCAAACTTCTAACTCTCTACTCAGTAGAGAACATCTTCCAGTTCACAGAGAGAAAAACAACAGCATCAAATGAGAACTCTCACTTGCCATGGACAAGCTCACAATCACTTGCATCTGCACCCTTCTTCTTCCACACCCTCTAGAAATAACAGAGCATCTTCAGTATAAAGCAAATCCCTCTATCTATGCTTCAGAGCAAATCCTCTCATTGATTTTCAGGAAACTTAATCAATGAATAGCTTCCCTCCAGTATCTTCCTTAATCTCTTCTCTATTTAAATCCTTCCTATCAGCATTTTAACACCTTTCACCTTTCTAAAAAATACCAATAATTTTCTCTTATTCTACAGCCCTTCCCTTCTTCAAATACGTAGCCACTTTGCAAAAGACTTGTTTTCACTGTTTCTATGTTCTCATATGCCCACACAGTTCCCATCTGACTTCTGCTTCAGCCCATTCCATTAAAACACCTACAATCACAATCACTTCACCTTGCCAAATTATCCTTCCTTATCTTAAATCTCAGCAGAATCCCAACAAGGTCTACCAAATCCCTTGCTTTACTCCCACCTAGATGACCATTTCTTTATACTCCTCTTTGTTGGCTCTTCCTCTATCTAAGCAGTCCAAAAATAAAGTTGAATTCCTTCCTCAATGCCAAACAAGTGCATTTAAAAAAATGTTAAAATGTTTTTTAAAAAGTAGTATAGTTTATCTGGTTTAAGAGCATGGACTCTGGACCCAAACTGCCTGGGACAGAATCTGCCATCTACTGGCTGCATGCCTTCTGGACAGGTTATTCAAACATTCTGTACCTCTATTTCCTCTTCTATAAAATGAAGCTAATAATTCAACCTACCTACTAATCAAGCTGTGGTTACTAATTGTGCCTGTTACAGAGTAAGCAGTCAATATGAATTAGTACTACTGTCATTATTATCACTACTATTGTGGGATAATTTTTTTTAATTTCAAGAATACAAGAGACTTTGCAAAAAATAACCAATGTTACTTCTATAAAAAATGAATTTAAAAAACAAAATAAATGGAATCATACCATAAAAAATGACATGTCTCCTAAGTGATAAAAAAACACAAAAAAATTTTGCAAACATCAGGTTTCATCAACTGTTCAATAGGTTGTACACCACTGTAACAAATGCACTATCATGATGTGGGATGTTGATACTGGGGGAGGTTGCACACATGCCAGGACAGGGGATACGGAACCCCCTATACCTTCTGATCAGTTCTGCTACAAACCTAAAACTGCTCCAACAATATGAGATTTTAAGAAAAATCAAATCAAATTTATTCACAGAGAAACAATATAAACAATGTCAAAAGACTAACTGGGAAAAGGTATATGTAAATCATATCACAAAGGGATAATCCACTTGTTAGATATTATATAGAGTT
Source organism: Lagenorhynchus albirostris (assembly GCF_949774975.1). Taxonomy (NCBI): domain Eukaryota; kingdom Metazoa; phylum Chordata; class Mammalia; order Artiodactyla; family Delphinidae; genus Lagenorhynchus; species Lagenorhynchus albirostris. Next base: position 70,160,190 of record NC_083097.1, read on the forward strand.
CTTATAAATCAATTAGTAAAAGAACAAATGCCTAATTTAAAAAGAGAACAAAAATGTACTTACTGTTCTTTAAAAAAGTAAAATGGCTCTTAAACAGGACTGTTTTTAAAATGCCTTTGAAACCTGCCTCAACTCTGGTTTCACTGTGCATATTTTAATGCCTTAAATTCTATCAATTGGGTTAAGATTCAGACCATTTTTACATTCACCTAACATCAAAGGTTACATTTTTACCTTTTTTCTTTCACATTTCCTATCACTTGAATTTACTATCCTATTTTCTATGTAGATTGTGATAGAAGTTCTGCAATCTCCATACAATGAATGCCGCTACAAAGAACTCTTTCAGGCAGAACAAGGCCAAGAAATACATTAGCAAGTAGGTCAGAAGGTTAGTCTATTTGAGATTATAGACTTAAAAGCAAAAGATAATTTTTTAGCCAGGGAAAGTTTTGTGGACAAAACTAGAACCTCAATCTAGCCTTGAAAGAAATGTGATAGTATCACAGTATCTTCAAGGTCATCTAGTACAATCTCTCATAAACATATATAACAATTTATTAAAGTGTAAACTCCTTAATAGCAGAAATCATATCTTAGTCACACCTAATAAATGTTACAGGTATTAAATGGCATTTCAGAAAGACTGATCTGGAAGATATATATATATGATGGACTGTGATGAACTGGGAAAAAGAGGCATCTTGCCAAACTCTCTCCTCTTACTCCAAATCACTAAGCATAAACTGCTGATAAACCCACTACTGAAGAATGTAAACCATGTGAAGGCAAAAACAATCAAAAATCAGCAAATTGGACTGACTAGAATTAAGAATAGCAACTAGGCTTCTGCAATGATCCAGACCAGAAATGATGACGCTTTAAATTACTGTGGTTATCTCTGGTACTCAGAAGAAAAATGCATTTTAAGGATATTGTTGAAGAATTCAGAGACTGATGGTACATTGAGGCAAAGGAGGAACTAAAGAGATCAACCCCAAGAAAGGCAAACTCATTCTCAATGTTGTAGTTAATGTTTGACTAAAAAACATTCAATGGAAAAGTGTAACTTCACTCCATTCATTTACCTTACTATGCCATTTCCATCTTTTTAAATGAAAATACTTTCTCAAAACCTCATCTACATACTGGGTTAAATATATTGTATAATAGAAGTTTTCTTCCAACTTTCTAATAGAAGTCAATAAATCTTTCTGAGAATGAATCAGCTGTTAGGTGACTATATATGTGGTACTGAAAGAAAATATGTTGCTTTTTTCCCAATACAAGAATCTACCTAATTTTTTGGAGAAGTAATTTTTAAATTATATGGAATATATGTCCCCAAAGTTATTCCTTTTCATACATATTTAGAAAAGAGTCCTCGGAATATATTTTCAAAATGGCAACCATTTTATAGAATTATATGTTATCAATTTAATATATTATTAATACTAAACTTAGATCAATTTTTGAGACATTACTATACAATTGACAATTACAGTGTTCATGCCAGGGATTAACATATTAAAATATAAAGTACTCAATTCATTAACTAAGAGACACAATCATTTGAAATTTAAAAACAAGTCATTTAAATAACCTGCCTTCACTGACCAATTTAAATGTCTATGTATGTCTAAGTTTATACAAAACAGAATTTTTGAAATGTTTAAAAACCAAATTTCCTGAATATTTTTCATTATTTTTAATTAAAAGATAATGCTTAGGGGCTTCCCTGGTGGCGCAGTGGTTGAGTGTCCGCCTGCCGATGCAGGGGACACAGGTTCGTGCCCCGGTCTGGGAAGATCCCACATGCCGCGGAGCGGCTGGGCCCGTGAGCCATGGCTGCTGAGCCTGTGCGTCCGGAGCCTGTGCTCCACAACGGGAGAGGCCACAACAGTGACAGGCCCGCGTACCGCAACAACAACAACAACAACAACAACAAAAAGATAATGCTTAAGTAAATTTAAGCATAAACAAACATAAATTTCATAAGAAAAAACTATTAAACTGGGTAGATATGCGCTGAAACGATAAAGTCCATCATGGCTGAACTCTCAAACACACAACCATATGGGTCATTGACCCAAGTGGCCTTAATGGTTTTATTAGGGCCTCAAAACAATAACTTGACCAAAGAGATGGTTTCTGTCTGGATTCATTGCCCCTAGGCCCCAATTCTCTTGATAACCGGAACTGGGGAAAGTCAATTATGAAATAGCTCATAAGCACCCAAGAAGGGTGAAACACTGGGGCAACTTAGGTTTCAACCTTTCCACATCTATTAACCTGAGGCCATGAAGAGCAAGAAAAAGTTATTTGCCTTTAGTCTACAGAAGAATGATCATTTCAATTTTTGTTAGTAATCGTTTCTGGGTAGGTTAAAAAAATTCTTACCAAGGAAAATTAAACAATTCTCCAAGAAATAAAATATATCAAACAGCAGTATTTTACCTTGCTTGACAATAAAACTCCCCAAACTTAAAAACAAACATCTTGCAATTTATTTTTTAAGATTTTTTTTTGATGTGGACCATTTTTAAAGTCTTTATTGAATTTGTTACAATATTGCTTCTGTTTTATGTTTTGGATTTTTGGCCGCAAGACATGTGGGATCTTAGCTCTCCGACCAGGGATCAAACACAGAAGTCCCAGCAATTTTAAAATTCAAACTTGGAACAATATTATGTCAACCTCGGCGGAGTTGACATTTTGTTTTGTTTCATTAAACTAGCTCTGCTGTTGACAACAGACTGAAACAAAGTATACATTGTTTAGCATCAGAAGGCAAATCAGCATACATACTTGGGACTCACACCACCCAAAGGGTTTTAATTATCACCCCCCTTGAATAAGTAAGAAGGGAAAAAAAAAGAAAGAGGCTGTTACCCAATGATGTTGCTATTTTCGGTTTCTTAACTTTTTACATATTTTAGTGATAGCTAGACATGTTGAAACAGACTTCTTAGAGATGCTCAAATGATTTATACTGTAAAGAAGGGGCGAACTTTGTTATTTCAATCTAGATTCACATAAAACTGAGAATTCACACACTGAGCAGTTAAGCAAACCATCTCTGTACAATTTACAAATGAAGAAGTCAGGGTCCAAATAGCGAAGACCACAGAACTACTCAGTCACAGACTTATCCAGAACCCAGACCCGTAATTTCCAACCGAATGCACTAAGTCATTTCAGTGCATTCAATGAACATTTATCAAGTAACACACTTCAGGCACTGAACCACCTGCACACAATAGGGAGAAACAGCACAGTCCCTGACATCAATGAGCAACCAGTCCACTAACAGAGTAAATGGACCCTTACAATACAAAGTTATGAGACAACAGGTAGAGGATTCTATGAGAACACAGCAAGAGAGAAGAGAGAGAGAGAGTACTGAGGGCAAAAAGCTGTGAAAGGGGATTGTGGAAAGTAAAGCATGAGTCAAGACTCGGTGGAATCAGCTTGATGAACCATCAGTGATATCTGCTTCCCATAGGATGACAGTAGTCCAAAACCAGATACTAAAGCACAAAACTTACAGGTTTAGAATTTAGCCTGGAAACAATAAGGAAACCCATGAAAAGTAATATAACCAGATCAGTATTTAAGAAAAGTTGCTCTGGATACCATGTAAAGACTGGATGAGGGATAACCCAGCAGCACTAAGACAACTGCCCAGGTATGAAAGGAGGAACTGCACTAAAGGTAGTAGCAGTACTGCAGGAAGGAGAGGTGCAGCCTCTCTTACGTTGGTGATAAGAACTATAGAATCACTATATATTATAGTGACAAATGAGTTAGGGTCTTGGCCAAACAATGTTAAAAATCTATAAATTCAAATTATGTCACTACAGAAATTATTTATTTATATCTATAAATGAGAAAAGCAAACAAAAATTTAATTAACAAATATAGGCTGTCTGCCTAACATACATCCAATATCTTACTGGCTATTATTAGAAACTTGGCAAAGGACTTCTGTGTTTCACTGACTATTATAACCCAAATACTCAGAGCAATGACATTTAGAATAATTCAACGTACATAGTAGGGTTGAAAGAATGAATGACACTACTACAAAACAATCTGTCTTAACAGAACTTAAAATCCAAGATTATCATATTAGGTAACAACAAATATTATTAAGACAATGTTGGAGCACAAAACTGCATAGTATTATGAACAACAGTTACAAAAATTCAAAAAATTAAATACAAAAGTTTCATAGAGTGGATGAGTAAACTGAAATCAAGGAAGGGACTTCCAGGCTAAATGACAAATGTGAACAGAGTAACCATGGGACAGCAAAAAGCTTAACTCAACCAAAGCAGACTTTAATATATGACAAAGAATTGTGAGAAATCAGATGAAGACAGAATTTCAGATTGTTAAGAGTCTTAAAAACCAAGAGGAGGCATCGAGCTGAGGTGTCTATAAAGATCACCTTGGAAGGCTTTTTAAACAGTCAGGGGTAGGAGAATAAAATAATACAAGTAACATATAAGGAAAATTAGACACAGCAATATATTGAGCAATTAAAGAGAAAACCTAAGACTAAGGTAGAAACAGTTGAAACTAGGAAGGAAAGAACAAAACTAAAACTTGGTCAGTAGAAAACCAATCAGACTTTTGAGTGTGACTGACCACGAAGGAAAACAACTATAGAATAAAACAGGAATGTCTCAAAGGTTATTTCAGGATGTTTTAGTTTCAGTGACTGGCAGAATCCTAAAGCCACTGACAGAAAAGTTGTAGGCTGAAGGGAACTCAAGAAAGTGGACTAACAACCCTACCACAGGCCTCCCACCTTGGCTGTATCCTCAGCCATTCAGAACACACACAGAACATGTTTCTCTGGTGCAACCAATTCTACATCAGACAGACTGGCAATAATCAGATTTGTAAGAGTTCTAACAACTAATATACAGTGAAACATAAGCTATCAAGTGAATCAGATGCTCAAGTTCACTAAGTGCTCCACTCCATTACTGTCTTAATGATACACTGGAAGTCAAATTATAAACAGGCTGCTTGGTACGTAGTGATTCAGAGCAAAAGGCATCATTGAGGGATATTTCATTCACGTAGCAATGAAGTCTGAAGAAATACACAAAACAGCCCTCTAGAGTATAAAATACTCCAACGCTAAATAGTTCTGGATAAGTATGTCCAATTCTGGCTATTTAAACTGCTTTTCTAGACTTTCAAACGACAAAACTACTTTCCAATCCTATTTCTTCAGGCGAAAACCTATCTAAAATTTTCTCTATCTTTTGACATGCAAATACCATTGATTTGGCTACAATCTAGTCTACCTTAGGTCTTGCAAACAATCCACATCTAAGATCAAGGTGAGAGGACAACTTATTTCTTCCATCACGTGTTGATTTTATCAAACTCTTAAAATGTTAACCACCCCTCATGCCACCTACAAATAACATGTGATAAGTGGTATGGTAGAGGTCAGTGCCCAGTGTCATGGGAGCATTCCAAGAAAGGGAGTGATTAAATCTACATTAGAGAACTGGGAAAGACTTGTTCACAGAGGTGACATCTAAACCAATGTCACAAGGTTAAAGTAGTATCCCAATGTCAGACAGGAAAAGAATACAAGTTTAGACAGATACACTTATTTGTACCAAGAATGTAAATGGCATGAGCTGAAATAATGAGCAGTTCCACACAGCTAGATTTTGGTATGGGTTGCCCAAAATGGACTCTTCTGCAGGTACTCAGAAATAAGTCAAGGATCCTAAGCCTGGAAGTAACTAAACCAAATATATTTTGGAAGGATAACTCTGCCACTACAGTGGAAAAATCAAGTGGAGGGAGGGTAAAAGTAATTGGAAGCAAAGAGCTAGATTAGATATCTGCTGAAATAGTCCAACCAACACCATAAAAGCCTAAACTAAAACAGCTTCAAAAACAAGAGCAAAATTAAGAACATTTTTTTAGAGGAAAAAAGAGGAATTAGGCATGAGGTTAATAATTATCTCTGCAAGAAAAGTATCAATAGGTAAAGATTAAACTTAAGTGATTATGTAAAGATAAAATGAGAATAATGGCCATAATTATTCCTTGGAAAAATTAAGCAGTAAGAGGAAAATACGACAGTTACTAGAAAGGTTCACATATAAAAATATACATTTGTAAGGGGGAAAGTATACATACTTAAGGCAAAAGGGAAGGAACCAATATAAGGGGGCTGCTAAATATTCTAAAAAGGAGTTAACTGTGGGTATTGCTTATGAATCAGAAAGAGATGAGACTGAAGGCCTAAGTTGAAAGTAAAACTTTATGAGACCTTGTTCTACTGAACAGAAGCACAAAAGGTATAGAGATGTATTAAAGTGAAAAACTGAGGTCTTCAAAGGTTACATAACTTGGCTGGGGTGGGATAAGGAAAAACTAGGTCAAGACTTTTGATGCCCTGCTTTCCACTGGACATAGTCATTTTGGAAAACTCATTACATATCATTTCAAAGTCCTCAGATCATTCCCTAAAAACCATGATGGGGTGGGGAGTTGATCTGTAAACCAAAAGAGGGGAGGGGCAGCAAGTCGTGAGAATTTTGACATAAAAGTTAACGGAAGAATTGAATGAATAATTGCCAAGCAACTACAAGTCTGCATGACTCAGTAACTCAGGTACAACATCAGAGAAATGAAAGATGTGGAGTTAAAGGTTAAATCTGCAGGATAATTAAGTAGCTGGTCAAGAGAGCCAAAGAAATGACCAAAGTGGACAAAGTTTGAGAGATCTTGAAAAATAACCGCATCCAGGTCAAGATCTTGGCAATGTGACTGAGAGGATGTCCAGAAACTTAAGAAAGGTCTGATGAACTTACACATGTAGATGACTGACAAACCCAAGCTGCATTTTTAAAAACAATTACTTCCAGTAAGTTCTTTAATAGAATTGAGGGCTATCTAAATTTCACCCAGAAGAGAAATTCTTCCACATAATGCCAAAGCAGATAAAAGCATACAACAATCATGAATAGGCAGGGAGAATTCCTCCCCGCAGACCATCCCTAGAATCCCAGGGTTCATTATACAGGCTATCAATGGCCTTTATCTGGTTTTATATCATAGCTCCAGCCCTTACAGACACAGTAAACAGATCTGAAAATAAGGAGGCCTTTGCTAAACAAATGAAATGAAAATAAAAGGTTTTGGTAGGAAAGCAGTTAACGAATATGAATAAAGTCACCTATTGATATTTAACAGACATATTGATTGAATCATATGAAATCAGATATTTGTTTTGACCTACAAAACAGCAATTTCATATGGTTCAAATTGTTACTACAAACATAATTATATACACATAATATATAGAAGGTAAATTGACAGAAAGGGAATTGGAAAACACAATCACCAACAACTATGATTTGAACTCAAACGACATGGGTTTTCAAATTTAAATGTTTACAGAATTAGTCTGGTTTGCCAACATCGATGTTTTGCACCACAAAATTTAATTTCTTTAGAGTAAAAAGTACAAGCAGAAATTTTTATTGTTTCCGAATTCAGAATAAGAAATTTAATGTACTTTAAAACTAAGGTCCAAAACCACAAACCTTCAATAAAATGCCTTGGTTCACCCTAAATATCTTAATTAGACCTACAACATAGTAGAATGCATGAATTTGACATAACTATATTCAGTAATAGCAGTCCAGATTTTCTGCTGAAGATGATGATAGAAAGCCGTTTTTCAGAATTTGATTAACCTCTGGAAAAAACTTTAGATATTTTTCTTATGATATAAATTGATAAGGCAAAGTAGGAGACCAACAAGAAATAGAGTGCAAAGGGGCTTCCCTGGTGGCGCAGTGGTTGAGAGTCCGCCTGCCGATGCAGGGGACAAGGGTTCGTGCCCCGGTCCGGGAAGATCCCACATGCCGCAGAGCAGCTAGGCCCGTGAGCCATGGCCGCTGAGCCTGTGCGTCCGGAGCCTGTGCTCCGCAACAGGAGAGGCCACAACAGTGAGAGGCCCACATAACGGGGGGGGGGGGGGGGGGGGGAATAGAGTGCAAGGATCAAGATGCTTTTTCCCAAGAATACGGGACACTCTAATTAAATATAATTCATAAACCATTTTATTAATTTCAACATCATATGTGTTGAAATTAATAGTTGTTTATTTTATTTTTTTATAAATTTATTTATTTTGGCCTGCATTGGGTCTTCATTGCTGCAAGCGGCTTTCTCTAGTTGCATTGAGCAGGGGCTACTCTTCTCTGCAGCACGCAGGCTTTTCATTGTGGTGGCTTCTCTTGTTGCGGAGCACGGGCTCTAGGCGCACCGGCTTCAGTACTTGTGGCACGTGGGCTCAGTAGTTGTGGCTTACGAGCTCTAGAGCGTAGGCTCAGTAGTTGTGGCTCGCGGGCTTAGTTGCTCCGCGGCACGTGGGATCTTCCCAGACCAGGGTTCGAATCTGTGTCCCCTGCATTGGCAGGCAGATTCTTAGCCACTGTGCCACCAGGGAAGTCCCTAGTTGTTTATTGTAAAAGATAACTTTCCAGTTACAGTAGGTTGAATAAATTATGCAATATCTCATGTGAAGCAATACCATACAGTCATTAAAATGATGAAAACTTAAATATTTTTAAAGATGTTAACAAGCTACTTTATCTCTAAGCAAAACAGGCATAAATGTTTTATTATAATACTGATAAGTAAAATACAAAAGGTTTAATGTAAGACATCCCTAAATTCTGCCACTCTTCCTTAACTGTAAGAGTATTTTCTGACAATATAAAAAATGTCCCTACATATCTATACTCAAAAAAGCTATTAGTCAAAACTAATAAATTTATATTTGACATTTACAAATCATCTTGCTTGTTCTAACCAATTCCTCCTCATTCCTCAACATTCATTTCCTCTATAAAACCTTCCTGGCTACTAAAAAATATATGCATAACTCCAAAACAGACTTTATCATGCTGAGCTGTAATTTAAGGGTCTCTCCCCCACTAGAACTGTACTTAACTCATTTCTTAGCCCCAACCCCATTCCCAGGAAAGTGCCTTGCAAGACAGGCTTTCATTACAAGTCGAATATTTACTTTTTAGATGAAATAAAAGGATAAAACATAAATTTGCCCACTGTTCTTCACTATATTCAGTTTCCTATACATGCCAAACACTGAACTTTATTCACAATAAAGAAGAAAATAATTCACTTTAAGACTGAAAGACAATATATCATGCACTCTGCATACCTCAGAGTTAAGAGCTGTAGCTATTTTAGGGGTGGGATAGAGAGGGTGGGAGGGAGGGAGAAGCAAGAGGAAAGAGATATGGGGATATATGTATATGTATAGCTGAATCACTTTGTTATAAAGCAGAAACTAACACACCATTGTAAAGCAATTATACTCCAATAAAGATGTTAAAAAAAAAAACCGCAAAGAGTTGTAGCTATTTTTACAAGATAATCCTCTCAATTTAATGCAGTAAATATTGCAAATACTTTCAAACTTTGGTAAGTGTGCTAATAAAGCTTTATTAAACAATTCAAAATAAAAATTTCAGCTTACCTCTAAATTTTAAGCCAAATACAAAAGCCAAGAAAACTTATGTGCACCCCTAATATTAACTGTTAGAAAAATTCATTCACTGTTAATATTTTAATATGTTGGATAATCAAACACTAGAATCGAGGTAGTTCTGTCACTAACTAGCATTAGTACAGCAATCAGAGAAGCCCTCTCTAGGACTCATTCCTTATCTACAAAATGACAGGAGTTGGCAAATGATCTCCAAAATCTTAAAAAAGCCTACTGATGATGACTGTAATACTTTAATTAAATAAACAACAGATTGTTGGCATTCACATATTTACCATTTCTTAAGCCACCATCAAAGCCTGTGATATGTGGTTATTGCTAATGGGAATGAATAATTATCACTTCCTCATAAGAATTAAATGAGCTAATATTTATAGGAGACCTACATAGAAATCAGAGCTCCAAGTTAATGTAAAGGAGTACACCTAGCCCACTGCCCAGCATTCTTACCTCAAATAGTGTTTTGCAGGAATTTCTCTTAGATTTGTGAACGCCAGAGGTTCTACAGTCCTTTTTTTTTTTTTTAAACTTAGCTACTTGGCCAATTCTCTTATTAAATGATTCATTTTCTTTATGATTTGAAAAAAATTTTAGTGACTATCAAGAGAAAGAACTATGATGACCATAACTACTTCTGACAGTAATGATTGAGAAACTACTGAAGTCAAGAATAAGTACTCAATAAATGTTAGCCGAAATCAAATTAAAAAATAGTTTTAAAGAATTAATGTCTCAGTTAAAGTTACTATTTACACTACAATGAATTTTACCGAAGCTTTCTTATCTGTCCCTCCTGACTGGAATATATATTTCGTTGGCAATTCTAATTGCAGTTATCCAGATTCTTTTCAAATTCATTTTTGGCTTAAAATTGGACTAGGAAGGGCTTCCCTGGTGGAGCAGTGGTTGAGAGTTCGCCTGCCGATGTGGGGGACACGGGTTCGTGCCCCAGTCCGGGAAGATCCCACATGCCGCAGAGCGGCTGGGTCCGTGAGCCATGGCTGCTGGGCCTGCGCGTCCGGGGCCTGTGCTCCGCAACGGGAGAGGCTGCAGCGGTGAGAGGCCCGCGTACCGCAAAAAAAAAAAAAAAAAAAAGAAAAAGAAAGAAAAATGGCCATAGCCTTAGCAGTGCCTTATCTGTGACATTAACTGATGGCAGTCTACTATCATATATCTATAATATGGAGCTTGTTGAAGTTCCTACTTCCTAAGTAATTTCTACTGTTGGAGAAAAGTCTCCCTTTCTCTAACCAATGTCCCTTAGTATTTCCATCTCATCTCTTCTTCACAATCCAAACCTCTCTACTTCCAAAAATTTATTGCAAAGATTCATCATTATCATCTAGCACTTCTATTTTTTTCCCTAAAGGATCTTTATAATAAATATCTAGCTAGATAGATAGATAATTAGTTCATGGTCTGTCAGAAGTTACATGGGGAGATAACTTTTACAAATTCTTCTAGCAGTAAAAACCTTTACTAGAGTGCTGAATGTCTGGGAGGGAAGGCAAAATACTCTACAAGACCACATTCTTCTTTGCAACTCAGGGAGGGAACAAAGTTCTAGTTGCAAGCAATAGGTAATCCAAGTGAAAAGAAAAGAAGCAAGCCAATCCTGAGAGCCCTCAGGAAAAGAAATGGGCTGTGAGACAGGCTTGGAACAAATGTGACACACTACATGCTTAAGCTGATAAGAAATTCCAATTCACCACAGGTCCTCATCCCCAGTTCTCTAATTGCTCCACACTTCATCAGTGTTACTAGTTCAACCCCAGGCCTAAGGGAAATTAATGCTTTGGCGTGAAGGAGTGCCAGTTAAGGTAAAAGGAATATGACAGAATCCTTATTGTGACTTACTGCAGCAGTGTCAGATGTATTTAGCATCTGAGTTAGAAATGCCAATCATTAGCGCTACACATGACAGTAATAATTAATTTCTCTAATACCATGAGATGTGATACTAGGTAGTAACTAAGTTGGGAAGGATTTTCTAGAAATATAATCACTAATTATAATATTACTTCTATAGGAAAATGTTTTTGAAATTCAATCCTTTCATAAGTTAAAACTTATCAAAGATAAACAATAAGATTGGCACAACAGTACAGTGGCCAAACAGCCTGATTTAGAAGTCAAATTCCACCACCAATAGATGTGATTTTGGATGAACTACTCTAATGTCGCTGTGCCTCCATTTCTACATCTGTAAAACAGAGGTTAAAAAAAAAAAAGGAGGTAAAATACGGAGATTAAAAAAAAAAATAGTAGGAAGTTAAAAAAAACCCAAGACTGAATAACTTTAAAAGTATTTAGTTAAGTTAATATAAGTAGAGTAGATAAATATTAACTTTAAATAAATGCAGCTATTATTGCTATTGAGGAAAAGTAACACTCAATTTCTTATCTACCTGACATATTTCCACTTACGCTTAAAGACCTAGTCATTTGTGAAATCCTTCTTAAACTCCATACAAATTGAATATTCCCTCCTTTGTTCCCTCAATGTACATTTAACTAAAAGTACATCAATAATATTCACAAAATCACACATCCAGAATCACAGAACCTTGAAACAAACTATGGAGGTCATCTAGTTCTGGTTCAAGCAGACTTTCAATATCATATATTTATTGTATTCTTCCCAAAGTCATTTTTAAAGATACGCATGTTTGAGCAGTTGGTTTTTGTAACATCTTACAATTTTTAAAAAATAAATAAAACACTATAGTCAGATATTAAAATCCTGAGCTTCAACATCAAAGTATCAAAGGTGAAATTATTTCAGGTTTTCCTAAATCTTTGTTTATGGTCAAAACACAAAAGATATTTAATTTACTTTAACAAAAGAATTACTAAGTCTGTTTAATGTAAGTAAAGATACAATGTAAAATCAGAATACTTTGAGTGAATAAGTTATATTCTCCCAAGATCTGTAATAACTTAAAAGACTAAAAATATGTGTCATAAAAAATGTAATCTATTCAGTAAAATATAATATCATCTACTAATATACGATTTTAAAACACACATTTCTATTATTTTTCTGTTCACTGCATGGAAAGATGATAATACATGGCTTTATTGAAAGATTCCCACTATAGTTAAAGAAACTATGAGCTTTGTGCCTGACACTATAACACTTTTTTAGGGTGCAGTTCATAAACACATATTCAAAGATACCAGGTATACAGGCTGAATACATATATGAACTCAAATCTATTTCAATGTCACCTCCTCATTGTGGCTTTTCCTGAATGCCCTATCTAAAATAACCACCCCAATCATTTCCTTAACTCTGTTCTACCTTTCCTTATTGTATTTACCAAGACTAAAAAATATTATGTCTCATTTGATTATTGTCAGACTCTCTCAATAAAACATAAGGTCCATAAAGACAGGAATGTCTCTGTTTTATAAACAGTTATATTTCTGTTGCCGAGAACAGTACATGACATACAGATACTGCTTAACAGACAATGAATGAATGATTGAACAAATACTTTTGAAGTAAGAGCATGATTTTTAAGTGTTTGGTGAAACAAAAGACATAATCATTTCAGTTAAAAACAAGAGAATGTTCATCTCACCAGGACCTTAAAAAAAATTTTTTTTTCTGTAACTCAAGGGTAGGTGGTACAGAAAGAGTAGGAGGGCAGTGTACAAAACGGGTTTATTTCTTCAAAGTTCCTTTGGGGCAAGTTGGTGTTCATTCTTGACTTAGTAACATGGGAAAACCATGGCACAATAGTAAGAAAATAATAAATTCTCTCTTAAAAAATGAACACTTTAGAATATGTTCTGATTTTCTAAAATCAACTGTATTTGCTTTAAGCTTCTATCCCAGAGCAAACAAACGAATTAATTATCTAAAAAGTGGACAGAGCCCAAAGTATAAACCAGTCTTAAGAATCAACCTTGGGGCTTCCCTGGTGGCACAGTGGTTGAGAGTCCGCCTGCTGATGCAGAGGACGCGGGTTCGTGCCCTGGTCCGGGAAGATACCATATGCCACGGAGCGGCTGGGCACGTGAACCAAGGCCGCTGAGCCTGCGCGTCCGGAGCCTGTGTTTCGCAACAGGAGAGGCCACAATAGTGAGAGGCCCGCGTACCGCAAAAAAAAAAAAACAGAATCAACCTTGAATCAACCAAATGCTAACCAAGAGAACAGTCTCTATGATTATTTGAACTAAGCCTCTTTTGGAAAGAATTAGTAAAGAGGAAGAAAAGTCAGAGAACTGAGAAGAGGCCCAAATCTCTGCCACTAAGTGGCAAACTAATGAAACCTGACCAGAACCCATCCTTCAAACTGTACATTCTGGGCCATAAAACATTTAACTAATTAAAAGGATAGAAAACATACATTGTCTGCCCTCAGATCACAATGGGATTAAACTAGAAATCAGTAACAGAAAATAATTGGAATATCCCAAAATACATGGAGACTAAATAACACAGGGGTCAGAGAGGAAATCTCAAGAGAAATTAAAAACATTAATTTCTATGAACTAAATGAAAATGAAAACACAACTAATCAAATTTTATGGGATACAGCAAAAGCAGTGATTAGAGGGAAATTTACAGCATTGAATGCATATATTAGAAGAGATCTTAAATCAATCACCTAAGGCTCCACCTTACAAAACAAGAAAAAGAGCAAACTAAATCCAAAGTAAGCAAAAGCAAAGAAATAATGTGAATTATTTTTAATGAAATTGAAAAGAGGAAACCAACAGAGAAAAAATCAATAAAACCAAAAGCTGGTTCTTTGAAAAGATCAATAAAATCAATAAGCCTCTAGACAAGCCAAGTAAGAAAAAAAGAGAGGACACAAATTACTAATATCAGAAATGACAGAGGAGATATCACTACAGATCCATGGACATTAAAAGGATAATAAAGAAGCACTATGAACAAGTTTATGCCCATAGATTTTATAACCTGGATGAAATTAACCAATTTCTGAAAAATACAATTTGCCAAAACTGACACAAGAAATAGACAATCTGAATAGGCCTATATCTACTAAAGAAATTGAGCCAATAATTAATAACCTTCCAAAACAAAAAGCACCAGGCCCAGTAGGGTGGACTGGTGAATTCTACCAAACATTTAAGGAAGAAATTATACCAAGTCTCTACAATCTCTTTCAGAGGACAGAAGCAGAGGGAATACTTCCTAACTCATTCTATGAGGACAGCATTACCCTACTACCAAAACCAGGCAAAGGCATTACAAGAAAAACAAAAACTACAGACCAGTATCTGTCATGAACATAGATGCAAAAAGCCTAAACAAAATACCAGCAAATCAAATTCAACAGTGTATAAGAATTATACACCACAACAAACTGGAATTTATTCCAGGTATTTGAGGCTAGTTCAACACTCAAAAATCAATTAAAGTAATCCACCACATCAACAAACCACACATCTGATTATCACTCAGCACAAAAACTTCAATATCTCTATCAAAGTTTCTAATGTCTGCATTAGAGTTCCTTCAAAGTGCTTTAAGGACCACGAGTTTCAGACTTAACTGTAAAACTCATTAAAAATTAAATTCTCAGACTCCACCCCCCAATAATGGAGACCAGATAAGCATTTTTATCAAGCATCACAGGTGAATCCTATGTGAACTTAAGTTGAGAACTAGTGTCCTAATACACTTTTCAAAACTCAGTTGAAGTCACCTATTACATGACTCCCCCCCATTAGAATTAATTTCTTTTCTCTGTACTATTCTTTGAACACATTACATGTATTTCTCTTGTAACTTATACAACATTATCTCTTCCCAACACTCTCCCCATTCCCCAAAAAGAAAACTTTCTCATTAACTCTGATTAAGGCAGAGGTTCACAACCTTTTTTTCACAACTAACACACCACAGCACAATCCCACAGTAAAAGTTACTAGAGGATGTTACATAGATAAAATAAGCCATGCGATTCCTACAATTCCAGGACTTAGCTCTAATCTACTTTTCTCCCACAAATCAGCCTAAATGGTGTAAAGATCTATTTGATTAAAGTTGGTCTATAACTTTCAAAAAGATAATAGTTTTATTCCTTTAGTAAATTTTCTATGGACTATCCATTCTCACAACATGAAAGCAAAAAAATTAAGAGTGAATACTCAGTATTCTTGGTCTGGATCATGAGTTTATATCGACTAAAACAAAAATAAAATCAAGGTGTAAAATAAAAAAGACTTTGCTTTCCATTCCATAATTGTATTTAAAACAGTAGTAAATTACTTGATCAAACATATTGACAAAGATTCCAAGTATTACCAACCTGATATATTAAAAAATGAAAAGGTGAATGATTTAAAAAAAAAGAAAATCAAACTTGAGGATGGGGGGACAGGACAGTGGAAATCAGACTAAATTTTACTTAATCAGAAACTTTCTGAAAATTCTGAAAAAAAGTCCTGGGTGAAGTCACAAAATCATAAATATTAGAGTTAAAAGGTGTTTTAATTCCTATCAAGTTCCACTTCTCTTATCTAGAAGGAAATTGGAATTCTTATCTATGTTGAGTGATTTTGCCCAATTCATATAATAATGGGCAGAATCTGGGTTTTCTGACTTCTGTGCCCTTTTCATTATATTAGGACCAAGCAGTGCACAAGACCTCAATTCAACTAAGCTGAATCCTAAACAAATTCAACCCTTGTTCACTTCATATAATAGCTAAACCCTTTCCTTTGAAGGATTCCAGGCAATGACCACACTTGCATATACAGACATTATCAATTTCATAGTTGGGGAAGGTAAAGCTGCAAGCTTAGTAATTAACTCAGAACTATAAGCAATAACAAAATGGAGAGTAAACTATCTGGCTCCTGGTGACATTCTCCAGGTGACATTCTCTTAAGTGGCATTTTGATAAACATCATGAGTTTACCTTAGCTTAAAACAAAACTACCTTTTTTTGAGCTGGCGGGGGAGAGGGGTTCTACTTCTATTACTACAGAATACTGACAAGTTCACATTCAGCTTCTTTGTGACAATTTAAAGTTTTTAATTACACCCTATCTTCAACTTTTCAGACCAAGATATCAAATACTAAGCTGAAATTTAAGAACTGGAGATTTGGGTTATAGTCCAGACTGTGCCAAACTATCACTACTTTAAGTAAATCACTGCCTATTTCTAGAAGTCAGATCCTTCCCTCTATTAAATTGGGGTTGGGGGAAGGGGGGAAGGTGGTTACGGTAGTTATTATCTTTGGTGCCTTCCAGTTCTACTGTTCCTTATCTTTGTCTAATTTCATTGATACAAAAGGAGGGAAAAAAAACTGTTAACGATTACAAATTGTACCATTCACTGAGGTTTAAAGAAACAAACACACACACACACACACACACACACACACACACACACACCGGTGCCCGAAAGAGTCAGAGGTTAGCTGGTAGAGAGCACCAGGAACCACATTATTTTGAAATTCTTTTGTTTCACAGTCAGTTAAGTTTCTATAAATCATTCAAACGTGAATCACCATACACAGCAGCTGAACAATGTCAACATTTGATCCTGAAAAAATATGGCAAACTCCAAATTCCAAGACAGAATGTCTTCAGATGAGGATTTGAAATCTTTTATATAGTCAAGTAACTGACAATTTTGAACATTACCAAATCCCTGTGATATTGGGAAACAGCAAAGGTTAAGAAATCCTCCCATTGCCACCCTTCTGTGATCTGGAAATGGCTTACTGCAAAGAACCAACAGTCCCCATAGGACTTAGGTGAGCAAGACTCAGGAATTACCCACCCACCTTGTTTACCTATAACAAGGGCAGACATAGCACCTGCAAATTCCCATTCTTTGCTTCAAAACTGACTAGTTGAACTGCTTGTCCCCATAGAGCAACCGGAACAAAATATTACCCAAATTCCAAGATCTCTTCCCCTAGGTTCCTGAACTTTGGCCCACCCTCAGTCTGAAACAGGATATAACCCCCCAACAGTTTTTCCTCAGAACAGGTTTGCGTGGGGGTAAAACTTTCTCTGATTTACAGTCCAATCGTACTACCCTTTCATCTCACTTCCCCACACCCAGTTCTTTCTAGCCTTGTTTCCTCCTGCCCTTTTTAAAAGAGAAGCTCTTTTTCCTAATCTTTGAGACTCTAGCAGATCTTATGGTCAGGGCACTCTCCCCACTCCAATAGTTCCCTCGCCCACACCCTTGCTATTCCTTTCGAATATAGACCCTGCTTATTAAGTCCAGATTTTTTATTTGACACCTTTTCCAACTCCACAAAGGCTGAGTTTGAAAGACAAACTGACTTTGCCGTTTCTTTACTTTGCCCCTTCTCTAAGTGACAGGTGCTAATCCTTTACAAGAAGGGAATGTACTGTGTCCACCTGGAAAGCCTATAGGCATTTATAAGATATGAACTTCTTGGCCACTGCCCTACAGCTGACAGTAAAGGGAGGAGATCATCAACGAGGCAAGGTCAACTCTGGGACCACCTGGCCCACGGCCATACACAGTAAATGGGCCATGAACATTCTGACTACCTATTTCGTACTCCTGAACAGATCTCGCGGTTGGGCAGGACATATGCTGCTTCCTCTAGGGCCCCGGCGCCCCGAGGCAGGTGGTAGGTCCTGTCCTACCGCTCACCCCATTGCTCCCGCCCGCTCCATCCTCAGCTGGGCACCCGACCGGCTCCCTTCACAGGACTGACCTCCCGGCCCCTTCCTCCCGACTGTTGTTATTCCAGCCCTCACAGGAAGACTCACCATGGCGCCAAGGACAGGTCGTGGAACAGACGCCCAGGAGTCGCCGGGGCCGTCCAGGACCTACCCTCACCACTCTACAGCCGGGATCCACTCGACACCGCGAGAGAGAAGATCTTCCGGCTCTGCCGGAAGTTCAGCCTGAGCGGGACAGGAAGTCCCTCCCCTCTGCTGAACGCCGGCGACCCCACGCCACGCAGAGGTGAGGCTACGCAAGACGTCCTTCATTGCCACTTCCGTGAGCGCTAGGTTAGAGGCTGGGGGAGGTGCTGACCTTGAGAGCGCACGCGGGAGGCGCAGGCGCAGCACAGGTAGGTAGGTGGGCGGGAGGCGTGCCGCTGTTGCGCCTGTGAGGATCCAGAGGTGGGTTGGGTGGTATTGGCAAGAGCGCACCCTCTCTCTACAAGGTGATAGAGGTAAAGGTTGGTGAATGAGGTGGGAGCCGACTCAAGATCCAGCGGATTTCTTGCGGGAGAAAACCACAGTTAAGCCCCGCTCTTGCTGAGACAACACTGAAATTGCCTCAGCTCAGCCACGCCCTTTCTCTTTTTACCTTCTCGTTTTTCTAGCTGCCTTTTCTTGGAGACTTTCCTTACAGACCTGTCCCTCTGTCGTCTCTGCTCCCTGCTTTAGTGGCTCTTCCAGCTCTATCCTTCCTCAGGGCAGTGGAATTTGTTCGTGAGAAGTTTCTTCATTACAGGTACCAGCTAAAGCCAGAAGGACATCTACCAAGAGCAGAGAAACCGGCAAGAGAATTCTGCCTATTTAATACATTCCAGTATGGAGGGTTTCCATTTAGATTAAAAAGTATATGTCATCAGATGGAAAAAAGTCAAACTCCCGTATACCTTCTAATGTTGTGCTGTTTTTGTTTTTTTTTTTCCAAAAGACAACTCCCATATACCCTCAAAATGTGTTGTTTTCTGTACCTATAAACTCTCTATTTGGTTATGCATAGTACTAATGGCAGGCTTGAAGTGCATTATACAGAGTACCTTTAACCCAGAAATTCATCTCACAATTTAGGGATCCTTGCTTAAGTCTCAACTGTATCTGCAATTTCATCTGTGGGATCTCTTTTTGCCATAGGGTCTAGTTTTGTCGTAAAGCTGGAATTGGAATGGAAGACTAGGAAGCTTCAGAAGAACTTAAGAAAATTGGGTTGGCAGGGGTGGTTAGAGATGTTAAGTTTTACCTTCCTTACCAAAGTACCTGAAGAGCACAGATACCCAAGCTATAAATGGTCGAAAGATCCTGAGAATCAGAGTTCCCAGCCATCTAAAAGAAGCATGCATAGGGCAGTTACTCTATATTAGTTTTCACTTTAAATTTTATTGGGAGATGCATAGTGTGACAGTTAAAAAAGATGTAAGTATCATAAGTACTAACACTGGAAACAGCTGGAGGTGGAGTGGGGCTGGGAAATATTTTGTGAAACAGATCCTGCTGCGGTTGAATCCAGAACTTCGCTGAGGGTTCGTTCCACTTCTGCTGTATGGAACAAGGTTGGAAATTGACAAGCCCCAGGGCACTGCAGATGGTAACTGGGAGAGAGGAATTGGAGTCTGTCGGCAGGTGTGTCTGTGGAAAGCAGCTGCGATCCTTGAGGAAGAAAAAGTGGAGAAGGAAAGTGGCTATAAGTCTGTCAGTGACAACACATCCTGCTAAGTCTTACTCTCCTTTCTGACACTGTGGGTCTTACATCTGCCCTAGACCTGGCAGCCTCATTGAGGTTCACAAAGCATCTCCTATGTGGCAGTAAGACTGAAATTATTAGGTTGGAATCCATTCCTGCCAGAGTAAACGAAAGGAAAGCACAGTGTTTGTTATCTGCTGATCATTTTAAATAGATCATGGGGTTCTATGTTCCTTACTTGGTATATGGCAAGTTGATAAATAATTCTTGGTTAATATCCTTTAATGTTTCTGTTACAGTATGAAAAATCTGTTATAAGTAATTTTTTTAAGATTAAAATGCATGCATGTTTTAAAGCTGCAACCTCCCAGTCTTTTTTTTAATCCCACAGAGTAATTATAATGTTGTGTAAGGTTACATGCCTTGAAGTAGAGGAATTTACCTATTTCCATTACTTAAAATAGATGAGAGTCTTAGACAAAGGTACAAAAAAAGGGGAAACTAATGAAAGGGGGGAAAAGATGTGGATGATGGAGATTAAGAAGAAATTTGGTTGTTTTTGTCAAGGGAGTTAGGAGTCGAATCTTTGATTTAAAAAAATCTTGGTTGCTCACTATTCAGGCTTTGAGATGAGTTGTCCTGAGTGAGAACTGTTCCCTAGTACTTAAGAACGCTAACAAATAGTTACCTCGTCCTTCAGGACCTCCACCTATCTGGAACGTTTTCAACCATTAAGACCTATCACTTTTTTGAAGTCTAGCTCCATATTCTTTGCAAAATGTTTTCCAGATTAGCTCCCCTAATAAATTTCCACTGCTTTTTCTTACTTTAGTAAATATAATAACTTACGCTTTCTTGTGCAGTGCCTTTGTAATCCCCCCACCTCTGCACAATGTATATTGTTTTCCTAATTAGACATAAATGCCTGGGACCTTCTTGTGTTGCCCACCCTCTTCCCCTTGAGAAATACCATTTAAAGGAATGTTGTGGACAAAAATCACTTCAGTTAAACTGCCCTTAAAATAATTTATGGACAAAAATGTTAGCCGTAGGAATACTTATCATCATAAAAAATTAGGAAAAATCTTTAACAATTAGAGATTGGTCAAATTCTATCATATATACTTAGTGGAATATTATCTAGCTATTTTTTAAAAGCCATTAAACTGGTCTTTCTAATGGAAAATGTGACCAGTACGATTGCTTTGACGTGAAAAAACTAAGTATAAACAAAGAGTAAAAAAGGAAGTAACAAAAATATATCAATCATCGTTACTGGAATTACCACTCTAAAACAACCTTTCTGTAAGGGGGTAATTTTTTATTTTATTTTTTTTACTTAGGAGTAGAGGAAAGGAGCTTTTTTTCCCCCAAAAAAATTATGCTCTGTAACATCCACCTATATTACTCTCACCTTTCTAATTTGGGAAAAACATACAAACACACATGTTTTTCAGAAGTGTATTGCAACTTTTTGATAGTTCAGTAGCCTCCCTCTGAAACTTTTCTCTATTGTTATTATAGTTATATCTAGGACTGTACTACATATCTGACTGGTAGAAAAACTCCTGCAAATTTTACACAAATTATACAGTGCACATTTTCAAGGATTACTAACGTACATAAATGAGATCTTGATATCATTTGATACCTTTTGGTATCAGGAAGGTCTTTAAACAGCCACCACGGAGAGCAATAAAACCGTTAGAAAAGTTTAAAACCTAAGTTAGCTTTATTCATTCTTTAAGTATTTGAGTATCTACTCTGTCCTAGTCACTGTTCTATACTTGGGGAAACTGTGATAAATAGAGCAGACATGGTCCCTACTACATTTTAGTGATAACAGACCATAAATAAATAAACAAGAAAAATATAAGTTAGTAATAGTGCTAGGCAGAGAATTAACGTAGATGAATATTTTAGATTAGGTCACTAAGGAAAACTTCTAAAAGAGTGTTTTTATTTAAACTGCTATTTGACAGGAGAATCCAGCTTTGCAGAAATTGGGGAAACCGTTGCTTGCAGAGGGGACAAAAATGCAAAACCCTGAGGCATGAACTATCTTGGAATATTTTGGGAACGAAAAAAAGGCCTGCCTTGTTGGAGCATAGTGACTACAAGAAGAGTAAGTTTGGGGGTAGGAAAGAGCTAAATTATGGTTGCATTGAAAGCCAGGAAAGGGTTTAGATTTTATTCTAAGTGTGGTGGAAAAAGCATTTTAACCTGAGGAGTTATAGGCAAGAATATATTTTTAAAATCTACTTTAATGATATTTTTGTAATTGAAATGTTTAGTTGACTCACATGTAACACAATTACTAATATACATGGACATATATCTATCATATTACAGTAAGTCCCCTACATACAAACCTTCAAGTTGTGAACTTTCAAAGATGTGACCATGCATTCACATGTCCAGTCACGTGTTAGTTCACGTGTCTGGCTTACATTGTCATGTGCGTGCATCCTCTACAAGTGGTTGTGCTTTTGTGTACTTTACTGTACAGTACTATATAGCTACCCAGACATCACTGGATTGTTTTTTCAAGAGAAAAAACGATAGAATTGAGTCTAGCAATGAACCAGAACTGTGCCATCAACGTCAGGCATGAGTGAAATTGCAGCTTGCCCTCTGTCTCCTATTGCCAATGATCCTTTAGCTCTACCATCTCCCACCTCTTCTCCCTCCTCCAGTCAGTAACTCTTCTTGCCTGTTCACTCAATGCCAGCCCCTGTATGCCGCTGTTGTACTGTACTACTGGACTTTTCAAGGTACTATACTGTAAGATTAAAAATGTTTTCTTTATTTTTTGTGTTTGTTTTTTATGTATTATTTGTGTGAAAAGTATTATAAATCTATTACAGTACAGTAATGTATAGACAATTGTGTTCATTGGGCACCCAGGCTAACTTTATTGGATTTAATGAATAAATTGGACTTAGGAATGTGCTCTCGGAACAGAACTCGTTCATATGTAGGGGACTTACTGTATTTGCTGTTTGTCCCATCTCTCCTATGTTCAGTTTCTCCTTTTTTGCCTTCTTTTAGATTGATTATTTTTAATCCATTTCTTCTACCCCATAAGCTTGACAGTTATGTATTATTTAGAAATTTATATTATACTCTTCCTGGACAATGTAAGGACCTGAGAACACATCAACTTAATTTACTGCCCCACTGCATGTTATATATATTGTGTTTACTTAATATATACTTCCTAATTCCTTAAGACATTATTATTTTTATACAATTAATGTGTGTTTATATTTACTCAAACATTTACTTTGTCTGTTGTACTTTATAATTCCTTGAGTTTCTAAGCTTCTATCTGGGATCTTATTTCTTCTTCCTGAAGAACATGCTCCAGTATTTCCTTTGTAGATGGCTGCTGGTAACAAATTCAGTTTTTGTATCCTGAAACTACTTATTTTACCTTCATTTTCAAAGAACATTTTTGCTAAATTAGCAGCTATTGTATTTTATCATTCTGAAGATACATTCCATTGCTTTTGGCTTCCAATTTTTTTTGAGAAAAAATGTTGGTTTTATTTTTGTCCCCTTAAAGTGATCTGTTTTTTCCTTTGGCTGTTTATAAGATGTCCATAGTAAAATTGAAGCAGTTTTATTATGATGTAACTAAACCTTGTTTTCTTTGGGGTTTTTTTAATTTGTTTTCTTTTTGAGGTTTGTAATGCTTCTTGCATCTGGGATCTCATGTCTTACTCTGTTTTGGAAAGTTCTCAGCTCTTATCAGTTATTGTTTCTGCCCCACTCTCTGCCCTCTCCTCTCCTGGTACACCACTTAAATGAATATTCAGTCATTTCAATTTATCCCTTATGTTCCATTTATTTGTCTCTGTTCATTCTGGATAATTCTTACCTTTCAGTTCACTGTCTTCTCTTTAATAGTCTCTAATCTCCTGTGAAACTTATCTGTTGAAGCATTTATTTCAGTTATGTTTTTGGTTGTTATCAGTTCAAGCATTTCTGTTTGGTTCTGTTTTATAGTTTCCAGTTAGCTATCCAGTTATCTGTCTCATTCTGATCTTTTATCTTTTCAAACATATTAAGCATAACTACTTTAAAACTCGTGTCTAGGGGCTTCCCTGGTGGCGCAGTGGTTGAGAGTCCACCTGCCAATGTAGGGGACGCGGGTTCGTGCCCCAGTCCGGGAAGATCCCACATGCCGCGGAGCGGCTGGGCCCATGAGCCATGGCCGCTGAGCCTGCGCGTCCGGAGCCTGTGCTCCGCATCGGGAGAGGCCACAACAGTGAGAGGCCCGCGTACCGCAAAAGAAAAAAAAAAAGTGTCTAGTAGCTGTGGGGTCTGCTGTTGTCTGAAGCTTCCTTGTTTCTTTGTTGTGTTTGTTGCTTATCATATTATCTTACTTTTATGAGTTTTTTGTTTATATTATTTTTATTTATAAAATTTTTGTTAATTTATGTTATGTTATTTTTGATTGAATGCCAGAACTGGTATATGAAATTATACTTTGAGGTCTAAAATGATGATAGAAAGGATTTATGTCTCCTGGCAGGGGCTCTGGGCACTAGTAATCCAAAATCACCTTAATCTGGTCAGTGGCTGAGAAGACTGGAAGTTCTACTTCTAGTTCAAACTTTTTCCTAAGGTATAGACCTTTGAGATCTCAACTTGAAGCTTGTAGAGTTAACAAAGGCAGGCTCTGAACTCCAGTTTTTGTCTTTTTGACTCACTGAGTTAATCAGATGGTCTGTTCAGCTTCTCAGCTATCTTCTTCTCAGGAATCATCAGGTAACCCCAGAAAAAAGCTATAGTAAATGCTGGGTTCAACAACTCTGCGTTTTTCTTCTTCTGGATTTTCTACTGCCTCTTGGCTCTCTCTGATGCCTTCAGATGTTTGTTTTATATTTTGTCTAGCTTTTCTAGTTCTCGGAAGAAGGAGTACAGGCATACCTTGGAGGTTTTGTGGGTTCAGTTCCAGACCACTGCAAGAAAGCAAATATCACAATGAGTCACATAAATTTTTTTTTCCCAGTGATTTAAAAGTTATGTTTACACTGTACTGTATTCTATTAAGTGTGAAATAGCATTGTCTAAAAAAAAGTACACTCCTTAATTTAAAAATAGTCTATTGCTAAAAAATGCTAACCTTCATCTGAGCCTTCAGTGAGTTGTAATCTTTTATCTGGTGGAGGGTTTGAAATACTTTGAGAATTACCAAATGTGACACAGAGACATGAAGTGAGCAAATGCTTTTGGAAAAATGGTGCCAATAGACTTGCTCAATGCCGCATTGCCACAAACTTTCAATTTGTAAAAAACACAATATCTGTGAAGCACAATAAAGTGAAGCACAATAAAATGAAGTATGTCTGTACTGAAATACAGATTTAGAAATGGATTCACTCTTATAAAGGATATTGATTTAAGACAGATGACATTGTAGGCCAATGGGAAAAGCAAGAGCATTTCAATAAATGGTACTGGATATCCATATGGAGAAAATTAAATTGGACCTCCCTAGTTAACACCATACAGAAAAGTCAGTTCCAGGTGAATTAAAGATTTAAATGTGAAAGGAAAACCTATTAAAACTTCAGAAGACAAGATAGTGAGATATCTTTATGCTCTTATAGTAGGTAAAACCTATAAAAAGAAAGAATTACATTCAAATACATTTTTAAAATCTGTTCAAAAGATATCATAAGCCCTTGGAGTAATAGTTGATTTCATTTAGGTACAGGAAATGTACACAATGAGCCTGGAACATTTTGTTGTGCAGTTTAGCAAGGAAGCTGTCATAGGCTACTAGGATCATGTCAAATGGAGTCAGGAGCCAACTGAAAAGCATTCCTCTGGCCAAAGATGGAACACTTTGAGTATCAATAAGGACACACAGGTTCACAGAAATTCTGAAATCCCCTTGAGCACAAACTGGGACATACCATATGCAATGGATTGGAACATCTGAAATTATCAAATGTCCTTATATTCATGAGTTCTTAATGATAATAAAACTAACAAAAAGCATCTAATTGATCAACACTGAAGGATGTTCTGGAATCATTATTTTGAAAACCAGTTTTTAAAAAGGTAATTATTTGTCCTGTCTTTCCTATATGAACTGTACCACAGGTAAGTAAATGAGGGGAAGTTTTTTATACAAATGTATTAATAAATGAAGAATGAATGATAAAATTAGAAAATTTTAAGATTCCTAATGAATAAATAGGTTTATTCATTGTATCTCAACAGCTGCTAACATGACAAATAAGGAAACTTTATATGCCTCTTAATGGAAAAACACACCATCACCTATTAAAAACTTGTGCCAAAAAAACTGAACCTGATATTAGGAAATACAGAGAATGTGTTAAACACAGTGGCTGTACAATCAGAAATTTTTCATCTATGGAAATCATGGGACAAATTAACTTCAACAAATATGTTGCAGGAGGGAGAGAAGATGGAAACAAATGTAGATTAAAAAGAGACTCACCTAAAAGACACATGAAGCAATGTGTGAACTTGTATTAGTTATTTATTGCTGTATAACAAATTGCCCCAAGACTTAATTTAACAGCTTAAAACTAAAAATACTTACCTCTTACAGTTCCTGAGGGTCAGAATCCAGGAGTGGTTCAGCTAGGTCTCATGGCCCAGGGTCTCAGGAGTTTGCAGTCAAGCTATTGGCTGGACTGCAGTCTTCTGAACACTTGACCTGGTCAGAGAGGATTCACCTCCAAGATGGTTCATTCACAGGGCTACCTGCATGTCCTCACAACATGGCACCTGGCCTTCCCCAGAGAAATTGATCCAAGAAAGAGACAAGCTAAAATTACTCAAAGTGATGCATTACTTGTCCTGTATTCTCTTAATCCCACAGATCATCCCTGATAAGAGTGTGGGAGGAAATTATGCAAAAGCATTAATATCAGGAACCTGGCTACCACAATTTGACCTCCAAAGAGTCACATTCTTCCAGTATGCCAAATATACTCATCCTCCACCTGAGCACCCCCAAACGTTCATGTCATTACAGCATTAACTCAAAGTCTAGAAATGTAAATCAATTCTAGGTGTAGATGAGGACTTGTGTGTGTACTTCCTTAGGCACAGGTCTTTAAATAGAGTTCCTCTTGATCTGAAGAGCTGTATACTGAAGACACACAGTATCTGCCTCCACACACTTAATTTAAAATAGGGCAACCACTATGGATGTGTGTTTAAAAGGAGGGAAATGAGGTACACATGTTCACAGAAATTCTGAAATCTACCTAGGAACAGGTTGGCAGTTTCTTCATTAAGATTCAAGGCCTGAGAGTAAATCTCCAGGTCTAACTCTACTTTAGTCACTTGGATCCACCCACTGAGTCATCCTTCATTTTCCACATTTACAGCTAGGTACTTGTCTCTGCCTATAGAAGCTTAGATATCCAAAAGCCTCTTTTGATTTGGTGCTCTGTCCCTTTCAATTCTGGCGGGCAAACAACATACTAATATAATCCTCTTTTAAAAGTCTCTTTTAAAACATTATATTCTGCTCATATAATTCTTTTATAAACTTTGTGGATCTCCTCTGAATTTTATTTGAGTTCACGCCATTAGACAAAGCAATACCCATAAATATCTTCCATATAAACCCTTCTCTACATTGGGCTTTTGATGCAGCACACCCTTAAAATTCTTAGAACCTATCACTTGAGAAGTTTCATCAGGTACATCCTTTATGTCTGAATAAAATTACTCTGAAGCACCATGCTAGAGCTTTCTGAGGTCTTAAAGGGCTTTAAAACTACATCCTCAACTTCATATTTTCCTGTTAGTGCTTTGCATTTGTTCTTGCTTTTTAAAATAAATTTATTTATTTATTTATTTTTGGCTGCATTGTGTCTGTTGCTGTGCATGGGCTTTCTTTAGTTGCGGCGAGCGGGAGCTACTTTTTGTTGTGGTGCACGGGCTTCTCATTTCAGTGGCTTCTCTTGTTGCAGAGCACGGGCTCTAGGTGTGTGGGCTTCAGTAGTTGTGGCTCGTGGGCTCTAGAGCACAGGCTCAGTAGTTATGGCGCACAGGCTTACTTGCTCCGCAGCATGTGGGATCTTCCCAGACCAGGGCTCGAACCTCTATCCCCTGCATTGGCAGGCAGATTCTTAACCACCGCGCCATCAGTGAACTCCCTGTATTTGTTCTTGTTCTGAGCCATTTACTAATTTTAACATCATCTGTCACCTAGAGAGACTGGGAATCTTCAAATCCCAAAAGTTCTGTCTCCTTTTTGTTTAACAGTTCTTGCTTTAACATCTCTTCCCTCTCACATTTTACTATAAGCAACAATGAGAAACCAGGTGATGTTAAAGAAACATCTTTAACATTTTTCTGGCTGGACATTGCCTTAACTAGATCACCCAGTTAGTTCATTAGGCATATTCTCTACTTTGCACATAACTTCAGGTGACAAATTTGCTAAACTATTGCCACTTTCCTCTAATTTCCAATAAGACTTTAAATCTGTAAGACCTCATCTGCAGCCTCCTCAAGGTTATCATGCATCTACAAACATTCTCCTCCAAGTCCTTCCAGCTTCTGCCCACTGCACTTTTTTTTTTTTTTTGGCGGCACTGTGCAGCATGCAGGATCTTAGCTCCCCCAACCAAGGATTGAACCCGCACCCCTTACAGTAGAAACGCAGAGTCTTAACCGCTGGACCACCAGGGAAGTCCCAGTTGCTCTTAAGTTTTAGGTTTTTGTTATGTCAGCACCCCACTTCCAGGTGCCAAAATCTTTATTAGTTTTATATTGCTTTATAACTAACTACCCCCAAAACATAATTTTTAAAATAACAAACATTTCTAACTCATGCAGTATCTGAGGGTCAGAAATCGAGGAGTAGATTAGCTGAGTAGTTCTGGCTCACGGTCTCCTGTGAAGTAACAGTCAAAGCTGTCAGCTGGGGCAACAATAATTTAATGACTTAACTAGTGCTAGAGGATCCACTTCCAAGATGGCTTACACACATTGGCAGGATGCCTCAGTTCTTCATTAGCTATCTGGCACAATACCTCAGTTTCTCACCATATGCCTCTCCAGAGAGCTGCCTACCTCCCCCTTAAGCAAGTAATCCAAGAGAAAGAGACAGAAGCTACCATGCCTTTTATGTCTTTTTTGATCTACCCTCAAAAGTGGCATACATTACACAGATATGTGACCCACAGGTTGATCACAGGTATATCCGGAGAAAAGCATGGTCCGAGAGGGCACATACACCCCAGTGTTCATTGCAGCACTGTTTACAATAGCCAAGACATGGAAGCAACCTAAATGTCCATCGACAGAGGAATGGATAAAGAAGATGTGGTATATATATATATACAATGGGATATTACTCAGCCATAAAAAAAATGAAATAATGCCATTTTCAGCAACATGGATGGACCTAGAGATTGTCATACTGAGTGAATTAAGTCAGATAGATAAAGAGAAATATCATGTGATATCGCTTCTGTGCAGAACCTGAAAAGAAATACAAATGAATTTACAAAACAGAAACAGACTCACAGACTTAGAGTATGGATTTATGGTTACCTGGGGGTGAAGGGTAGAGAGAAGCAATAGTTAGGAAGTTTGGGATTGACATGTACACACTGCTATATTTAAAAAGGATAACCAGAGATAGCCTCATCCACCACAGGGCAGACAGCAGAAGCAAGAAGAACTACAATCCTGCAGCCTGTGGAACAAAAACCACATTCACAGAAAGATAGACAAGATGAAAGGCAGAGGGCTATATACCAGATGAAGGAACAAGATAAAACCCCAGAAAAACAACTAAATGAAGTGGAGATAGGCAAGCTTCCAGAAAAAGAATTCAGAATAATGACAGTGAAGATGATCCAGGACCTCAGAAAAAGAATGGAGGCAAAGATGGGGAAGATGCAAGAAATATTTAACAAAGACCTAGAAGAATTAAAGAAAAAACAAGCAGAGATGAACAATAAAATAACTGAAATGAAAAATACACTAGAGGGAATCAATAGCAGAATAACTGAGGCAGAAGAATGGATAAGTGACCCAGAAGACAGAATGGTGGAATTCACTGCTGTGGAACAGAGGAAATAAAAAAGAATGAAAAGAAATGAAGACAGCCTAAGAGGCCCCTGGGACAACATTAAACGCAACAACATTCGCATTATAGGGGTCCCAGAAGGAGGAGAGAGAGAAAGGACCAAAGAAAATATTTGAAGAGATTATAGTTGAAAACTTCCCTAACATGGGAAACGAAATAGCCACCCAAGTCCAGGAAGAGCAAAGAGTCCCATACAGGATACACCCAAGGAGAAACACGCCAAGACATATAGTAATCAAATTGGGAAAAATTAAAGATAAAGAAAAAATTATTGAAAGCAGCAAGGGAAAAATGACAAATAACATACAAGGGAACTCCCATAGGTTAACAGCTGATGTCTCAGCAGAAACACTACAAGCCAGAAAGGAGGGGCATGACATATTTAAAGTGATGAAAGAATATACAACAAAGATTATGCTACCCAGCAAGGATCTCATTCAGATTTGATGGAGAAATCAAAAGCTTTACAGACAAGCAAAAGCTAAGAGAATTCAGCACCACCAAACCAGTGCTACAACAGATGCTAAAGGAACTTCTCTAAGTGGGAAACACAAGAGAAGAAAAGGACCTACAAAAACATACCCAAAACAATTAAGAAAATGGTAATAAGAACATACATATCAATAATTACCTTAAATGTGAATGGATTAAATGCTCCAACCAAAAGACACAGGCTCACTGAATGGACACAGAAACAAGACCCATATATATGCTGCTACAAGAGACCCACTTCAGACCTAGGGACACACACACACTGCAAGTGAGGGGATGGAAAAAGATATACCATGAAAATGGAAATCAAAAGAAAGCTTGAGTAGCAATACTCATATCAGATAAAATAGACTTTGAAATAAAGAATGTTACAAGAGACAAGGAAGGACACTACATAATGATCAAGGGATCAATCCAAGAAGAAGATATAACAATTATAAATATATATGCACCCAACATAGGAGCACCTCAATACATAAGGCAAATGCTAACAGCTCTAAAAGAGGAAATCGAGAGTAACACAATAATAGTGGGGGACTTTAACACCTCACTTACATGAATGGACAGATCATCCAAACAGAAAATTAATAAGGAAAGACAAGCTTTAAATGACACAATAGACCAGATAGATTTAATTGATATTTATAGGACATTCCATGCAAAAACAGCAGATTACACTTTCTTCTCAAGTGTGCAGGGAACATTCTCCAGGATAGATCACATCTTGGGTCACAAATCAAGCCTCAGTAAATTTAAGAAAATTGAAATCATATCAAGCATCTTTTCTGACCACAATGCTATGAGATTAGAAATCAATTACAGGGAAAAAAATGTAAAAAACACAAACACATGGAGGCTAAACAATACATTACTAAATAACCAAGAGATCACTGAAGAAATCAAAGAGGAAATAAAAAAATACCTAGAGACAA
Organism: Lagenorhynchus albirostris; assembly: GCF_949774975.1. Classification (NCBI taxonomy): domain Eukaryota; kingdom Metazoa; phylum Chordata; class Mammalia; order Artiodactyla; family Delphinidae; genus Lagenorhynchus; species Lagenorhynchus albirostris. The sequence continues at coordinate 70,191,695 of NC_083097.1, forward strand.
ATGACAATGAAAACATGACGATCCAAAATCTATGGGATGCAGCAAAAGCAGTTCTAAGAGGGAAGTTTATAGCAGTACAATCCTACCTCAAGAAACAAGAAAAATCTCAAATAAACAATCTAACCTTACACCTAAAGGAACTAGAGAAAGAAGAAAACACAAAACCCAAAGTTAGTAGAATGAAAGAAATCATAAAGATCAGAGCAGATGTAAATGAAATAGAAACAAAGAAAACAGTTGCAAAGATCAATAAAACTAAAAGCTGGTTCTATGAGAAGATAAACAATATTGATAAAACATTAGCCAGACTCATCAAGAAAAAGAGGGAGAGGACTCAAATCAATAAAATTAGAAGTGAAAAAGGAGTAGTTACAACAGACACCACAGAAATACAAAGCATCCTAAGAGACTACTACAAGCAACTCTATGCCAATAAAATGAACAACCTGGAAGAAATGGACAAATTCTTACCAAGACTGAACCAGGAAGAAATAGAAAATAAGAACAGACCAATCACAAGTAATGAAATTGAAACTGTGATGTTAAATCTTCCAACAAACAAAAGTCCAGGACCAGATGGCTTCACAGGTGAATTCTATCAAACATTTAGAGAAGAGCTAACACCCATCCTTCTCAAACTCTTCCAAAAAATTGCAGAGGCAGGAACACTCCCAAACTCATTCTCTGAGGCCACCATCACCCTGATACTAAAACCAGACAAAGATATCACAAAAAAAGAAAATTACAGACCCATCTCACTCATGAATATAGTTGCAAATATCCTCAACAAAGGCTTCCTTGGTGGCGCAGTGGTTGAGAGTCCGCCTGCCGATGCAGGGGACATGGGTTTGCGCCCCAGTCCAGGAAGATCCCACATGCCACGGAGCTGCTAGGCCCATGAGCCATGGCCGCTGAGCCTGCACGTCCGGAGCCTATGCTCCGCAATGGGAGAGGCCACAACAGTGAGAGGCCCGTGTACCGAAAAAAAAAAAAATTCCTCAACAAAATACTAGCAAACAGAATCCAACAACACATTAAAAGGATCATACACCATGATTAAGTGGGATTTATCCCAGGGATGCAAGGATTCTTCAGTATATGCATATCAATCAATGTGATACACCATATTAACAAATTGAAGAATAAAAACCATATGATCATCTCAATAGAGGCAGAAAAAGCTTTTGACAAAATTCAACACCGATTTATGATAAAAACTCTCCAGAAAGTGGGCATAGAGGGAACCTACCTAAAGGTCATATATGACAAACCCACAGCAAACATCATTCTCAATGGTGAAAAACTGAAAGCATTTCCTCTAAGATCAGGAAGAAGACAAGAATGTCCACTCTCACCACTATTATTCAACATAGTTTTCAAAGTCCTGGCCACGGCAATCCAAGAAGAAAAAGAAATAAAAGGAATACAAATTGGAAAAGAAGTAAAACTGTCACTGTTTGCAGATGGCATGATACTATACATAGAGAATCCTAAAGATACCACCAGAAAACTACTAGAGCTAATCAATGAATGGGGTAAAGTTGCAGGATACAAAATTAATGCACAGAAATCTCTTCCATTCCTATACACTAATGATGAAAAATCTGAAAGAGAAATTAAGGAAACACTCCCATTTACCATTGCAACAAAAAGAATAAAATACCTAGGGATAACCCTACCTAGGGAGACAAAAGACATGTATGCAGAAAACTCTAAAACACTGATGAAAGAAATTAAAGATGATACAAACAGATGAAGAGATATACTATGTTCTTGGATTGGAAGAATCAATATTGTGAAAATGACTATACTACCCAAAGCAATCTAAAGATTCAATGCAATCCCTATCAAATTACCAATGGCATTTTTTACAGAACTAGAACAAAAACTCTTAAAATTTCTATGGAGACACAAAAGACCCCGAATAGCCAAAGCAGTCTTGAGGGAAAAAAAACAGAGCTGGAGGAATCAGGTTCCCGGACTTCAGACTATACTACAAAGCTATAGTAATCAAGACAATATTGTACTGGCATGCAAACAGAAATATAGATCAATGGAAAAGGATAGAAAGCCCAGAGATAAACCCACACACATATGGTCAACTAACCTATGACAAAGGAGGCAAGGATATACAATGGAGAAAAGACAGTCTCTTCAATAAGTGGTGCTAGGAAAACTGGACAGCTACATGTAAAAGAATGAAAGTAGGACACTCCCTAACACCATACACAAAAATAAACTCAAAATGGATTAGAGACCTAAATGTAAGACCAGACACTATCAAACTCTTAGAGGTTAACACAGGAAGAACACTCTTTGACATAAATCACAGCAAGATCTTTTTTGATCCACCTCCTAGAGAAATGGAAATAAAAACAAAAATAAACAAATGAGACCTAATGAAACTTAAAAGCTTTTGCACAGCAAAGGAAACTACAAACAAGACGAAAAGACAACCCTCAGAATGGGAGAAAATATTTGCAAACGAATCAATGGACAAAGGATTAATCTCCAAAATATGTAAACAGCTCATGCAGCTCAATACTAAAAAAACAAACAACCCAATCCAAAAATGGGCAGAAGACCTAATAGACATTTCTCCAAAGAAGATATACAGATGGGCAAGAAGCACATGAGAAGCTGCTCAACATAACTAATTATTAGAGAAATGCAAATCAGAACTACAATGAGGTATCACCTCACACCAGTTAGAATGGGTATCATCAGAAAGTCTACAAACAACAAATGCTGGAGAGGGTGTGGAGTAAAGGGAACCCTCTTGCACTGTTGGTGGGAATGTAAATTGATACAGTCACTATGGAGAACAGTATGGAGGTTCCTTAAAAAGCTAAAAGTAGAATTACCATATGACCCAGCAATCCCACTACTAGGCATATACCCAGAGAAAACCATAATTCAAAAAAACACATGCACCCCAATGTTCATTGCAGCACTACTTACAATAGCCAGGACACAGAAGCAACCTTAATGCCCATCGACAGACGAATGGATAAAGAAGATGTGGTACATATATATAATGGAATATTACTCAGCCGTAAAAAGGAATGAAATTGGGTCATTTGTAGAGACGTGGATGGATCTAGAGACTGTCATACAGAGTAAAATAAGTCGGAAAGAGATAAACAAATAGCATATATTAACACATATATGTGGAACCTAGAAAAATGGTACAGATGAACCAGTTTGCAGGGCAGAAATAGAGACACAGATGTAGAGAACAAATGTATGGACACAAAGCGGGGAAAGTGGCAGGGGTGGTGGTAGTGGTGGGATGAATTGGGAGATTGGGATTGACATGTATACACTAATATGTATAAAATGGATAACTAATAAGAACCTGCTGTATAAAAAAGTAAATAAAATTCAAAAAATATATAAAGAAAAAAAAATAAAAAGGATAACCAGCAAGGATCTACTGTATAGCACAGGGAACTCTGCTCAATGTTATGTGGCATCCTGGATGGGAGGGGAGTCTGGGGGAGAATGGGTGCATGTATATATATGGTTGAGTCACTTTGCTGTGCACCTGAAACTATCACAACATTGTTAATCAGCTATACTCCAATATAAAATTAAAAGTTTAAAAAAATGCTTGATATGATTTGTTATCAACAATGTGAATATCAAAAAAAACATTTAAAAAAAGGTGACATACCATTACACAGATATGTGACCCACAGGTTGATCACACATAGGAGATTACACAAGCGTGTACATACCAGGGAGTAGGAATCATTGGGTACCATTTTGGAGGCCTGCTACCACAAGACTTTATCTGGATCATGATTCAAACTTTAAAACACACACACACGCTTAAGATGATTGGAAATTTGGATGCTTATTGAATATTTGATGATATTGGGGAAGTATTGTAAATTTTTTTGTGTGTTTATAATAGTAATTTTTAAAGATCCCTATTTTTTCGAGATGCATATTGAAATATTTAGAGATGTAATGATATAATGTCTGGGATATACTTTAAAATACTAAGAGATGGAGAAAGTGAGTGGTAGTATAAATGAAGCTGAATTGGTTATGAGTTGATAATCCTGAAGCTGGCTGATAGGTAAATCAGAGCTCATTATTCTATTCTGCATATTTTTATACTTTAATGTATGTTTAAAATTTTCCATAATAAAAAGTAAAAAAAAGAAAAAAAGACATCATAAGGAGAGTAGAAGACAAGATACAAACTGGGAGATCTTTACAACCCATATTATTGGCAAAGGGATTAATACTTGTAATAATAATTGTGTAAAGAATTACTACAATTTAAATATTTTTTAAAATAGATAATGCTCTTAACTACCACACTATAAATAGGTAATTCATAATTACCTATTACCTATAAATAGGTAATTCATAGGTAATAGGTAATTCATAATTCATAAAGGAGGAAACCCGAAGAGATGTTCAACCACATGCTGAATATCATTTCACACCCACCACATAAGCAAAAATTTTTAAGTCTGACAATATCACCAGAACACTTATACGTTACTGGTTGGAGTATAAACTGATATATCCATTTGGAAAACAATTTGGCATTATCTAGTAAACTTGAAGTTGCATGTCTCTTATGGCCCAGGAGAAATGTGTATCAGGATATATGAGAAAGAAAATTCCTAATAGTATTATTCATAACAGTAAAAATTGGAAACAACCCAACTCTCTATCAACAGTAGAGTGGTTAAATATATTACGTATACTCATACAGTAGAATACAACAGTGGGAAAAATGAATCACAAATCCATGGACATGGATGAATCTCTAACAACACTGAGCAGAAAAGCAATTCACAAAAGAACAGTACAGTAGGATTTCACTTCTATAAATTAAAGAACCAGTAAAAGTAAACAATATTTTGTTTAAGAGACCAAACATAAGAAGTAAATCTATAAAGCAACAGGATTGTAACCACAAAATCAAGATAGTGATCTTCTCTAGCTGCAGAAAGAAGGGAATGGACTAAGGCAGGGGAACACAAGAAACATAAAAGTAGTGTGATTATACGTGTTAATTTAGTCAGAACAGTCCTGGTTTGCCTATATCCCTGGTGTAATAACTAATAGCACTCTCTTTCACTCTCAAAAGTGTCCTAGTTTGGATAGTAAATTATATGTTCATCCTTTTTAAAGTATCTTTTTTCCCTTTAACAGGATGGAAGGCCTATGGATCTTCACTGTATAATTCTTCCTTACATCACACGTGTATTTTACAAATATCCATTTGAAAATAGCCAATATTTTATAATGTAATTTTAAATTTTAGACAGTGACAACATGGTTAAAAAAAAGAAAATCTGTATGTAGAATAAATGTAAATAGGATTTGAATGAAACCCTTATCATCTGGGTATATGTAGAGATAAATAACATACTATATGCCTGGCATTGTGTTAAGCCATTTACAGATATTACTTCATCTTCATAGCAAGATTTTGGGGTAGGTATTATAATATTATCTCCATTTTACACATGAAGAATCTGAGGCACAAAACGTAGCCAAAGTCATACCATGACAGAGCAGAATTTGAACCTAAGCAATGTGACACCAGACTACATGCTCTTAACGCAATGCCAGAATCCATAATAGATATTCTTAATCATTTTTTGTGCTACGGATCCCTTTGGCAGTCTGGTGAAGCCTATAAAGCCCTTTTTAGAATCATATTTTTAAATGCATAAAATATGCATAGGATCATGAATGAAACCAATTATACTAAAATACAGTAATCAAGTTATTCAACAAAAGTGTGCTGTACATGTGCTTCTTTATTAATGCGTTGAAAAACAAAATCTAGCAGAGGGTCGAATAATATCTATAATTTTAAAGTAGTGAACACTAATTATATCTTGAGATTTCTACAACTATAGTAATGTGATGGGAAAATATTTGTGATTTTTATTGGTGAAAAAGTCAGCAGTACTTCAGTAACACTGGTTTGTTGCCTATGTTCACAATTGAAAGAAATGCTAAATTTCACTTAGAGGTTAGCAAAAATTAGGTTATAATATTTTTTTCATAGAAATTCACTGCCCTCTGTTTTGTGACCTTAATTCATAGACTTCCTAACATATGTTTTACTTCAGAGAGGTCATATTCCCCAGCCTATCTTCCACTTTCTGGTTTGGGATTATGCTCAAAATGAGATACACAAACTAGTTTACTAGAAATAAAAAATATTTCTCCATGTGATAGACTTGAGTGGGGAATGAGAAACAGGAATGTGTTAGAATGACTAGGTGTACACACAGACAATGGGAAGCTTGGAACTGCTTTAGAGTGTTTTATTTAAGAGGTTTAAAACTGGTTCCAAACATGTACTGTCACATGCAATTATTCATAAAAGAATTCATTATTGATACCACAATACCCTACAGTATACTATTTGTCAATACATGTAGCAATGCAACAATCAAAAAAGAAAATTCAAATAGCTGGACACCTCCTAAAAGTTTCATTGGGCTAAAAGCAAAACATCTGACAAGTTTTTGATTTGCCTTTCTCATGATTTGATGTCCCAGCAGAGCAACTAGGGAACCTAATTCTGACCAACAAGGAGGAATTGCTTGGCTAATTGGAAGTGACAGAAACCTTGAGAGAAAACAACCACATACCAAGGATAATTATAAGAAGGTAACATGGGCCTTAAAGCATAGTCAAGAAATCTGAAGCTCCCAAATGAGGTGAGACTTGTAAAAAATGCTGAGAGGACAAAGAACGGGCTTTTTAAAATTCTCTTCAAAGGCAGATGATGAAGGAAGGGAATAGCCCACTTACAGCTGCTGGTATAAGGTTAGATCTGAGAGAGAAAACAGAGTCCCTAAATATTATTTTCTTCATTCTCTACAAAGGAAACTTGAGAAGCAGCTTGACATAGTAGAAAGAACTATGTGTATTTGTGGGGTCAGGCAAACTTGGATTTAATTCTCTGTTTCAACACTTAATAGTTATATTACCCTGGGTCTCCTTTTCCCCATCTGTAAAATGGAGATAAGTATATCTTTCTCATAGGATTGTTCTGAGTAGTGGAAGTAACACATTCAAAACACTGAGCCAGGCTCATAGTAGTGACTCAGTAAATAGGAACTTATTAATATTACTCAAAAGAGTAATATAAATAGTGACAAGAAGCAATACTCTTCCCAAATAGAAGAAGGAATTCTAAGAAGTACCTAACGGTTCCAATTTAGAATCCATCATCTGATATGAATGGCTTATATCACAGGCTTTTGGCAGTGGAGGGGAAGGGAGTACAAATGAAACCTGAGAATAGCTGTTCCCATCTTTGAGGAATTATGGGAAACAGAATAGGTGCTAGAACACTAAACATGGGCAAATGTCTGCCTTCAAGGTGAAAAGTGGAAATATAAAACCTGGAATTATTTGGGATGTTTCCTCCCACTGGTGTAATATTCATTTGCCCAGGGAAGGGGAAATTCCAGAAAAAAAAAAGCAACTGAAACAAAGGAGTAGATTGAATTTTCCAAAGTGCTCAATGTGAAGACGCAGCCTTGAAAGCTAAGGTGATGAAGAAAGAAGAGTTTTCTTGAATTTCCTCAAAGCTTCAAGAGGTAAAGCTTAAAAGAAGAAGGAAAAAAATGGTATCCTTAAGCAAAATGTAGTGGGTTGAATAGTAGCACCCAAAAAGATATGTCTATGTCTCAATCCCTGGAATGTGTGAATGTTACCTTATTTGGAAAAAGGGTCTTTGCAGATGTAATTAAGTTAAGGATCTGGAGGTGAAGAGATCAACCACCCTGGATTGTCTGCTCAGCCATAAATCCAATGACAAGTATCTTTATGTGACAGACTGAGGAGAAGACAGAGAAGAGGAAGCAGTGTGACAACGAGGCTAAGATTGGAGTAATACAGCCACAAGTGAAGGAATACTGACCAGCTCTACCAGACTCTGGGGGAAACAAAAATCAGATTCTCCCCTAGGTCCTCCAAAACTGTGGCCCTGCTGACACCTTAATTTCAGACTTCTGGCCTCAGAACTGTAAGAGAATACATTTCTGTTGTTTTAAACCACCAGTGTGTGGTAATTTGTTACAGCAGCCCTATGAAGTTAATACACAGATTTTAAAGAGAATTTCAAGATTAGACTTCCCTGGGTTGGAGGGAATGGGGGATTGTGAAATGGATGGTGGAGGGTGAAGAAGGTCTGAGGGACTCCTTGGAGGAAATATGTGAACCAGGGTGGAGTTAGCAAATTACAGACCCCACAGTCTTTGCTTTGACAGAGATTGTTAGAGTTTAGAAGACACCTGACAGGGTTACCATGCACTGCCAGAACCAGAAAGCCATGTGGCAGCCAATCTAATATTCAGAGTTCCCTCAAAGAGTATTTCATATCATCAAAAAGAGTTTCTGTTTGACTGACAAATGCTTTTCACTCCCCACTCCCTTGATCTGTAGCAGGAGTAACAGCTGTCTGTATGCCAATAGTTTTTGCAATCCTATCCAAACTACCCATAGGAAAAGGTACTTTTTCATTAGTCCCTGGCAGTCTCAAACACTCAGAATCAGAGAAAAGATCATGGACAACTAAAGGGGTTCCAGTGATATAGAATGGAAATCCATATCATTTGGAAACCTTCCCTTCAATCTTTACTTGATTGGGACTTTAATCATTCAATTGAGAGTCCATTACACCTCTAACCCTCCACCAGGACTACTTTGATTTTAGGCAAGAATCTAAAAGGAATTATTAAAAGGATGCTCTGGGAGCATCTATAAGAGAAAGCAGTAATCAATCAAATACAGTATGGGTTTACCAACCAGAATCTGTCTAATTTTATTTTCTTCCTGACAGGGATACTAGACCAGTATGCCAATAAAATGCAGTAGACAATATTTATCTGTGCCCAACAGGCATTAGTGACACTTTTCATCATTTACTTACAAGTAAATTGGGGAGGAAAAAAGGCTAGATGATAGTACCTTCAGGCAATGACTTAATACCCAAAGGGTACTGACTCCTGGAGGGCAGTCATCCTCTCCAGTGGTTTTTAGGGTAGAACAACGGTCCCTATATGGGTCAACACTGTATTTCACTGACTTGAGAAAACCCATATTTATCAAATTTTTACCTGATTCGAAGTTGGAAAGGGTAGGGGGTTTAACAAACCTTAGAACAGCTTAATGTTGACTCTGGGCTAAATCCTAGATAGCCATAATTAGAATTCAAAAAATTGGGGGAATCTGTAAACATACAAGCAGAATCCAACAAACTAATAGGGATTTTTAAGTTTATTCACTCATTTATATATCATAAATTTAGGGAACATCTATTCTCTGTAAATGTCTATGTTAAGCTTCAGAAAGATGATTAAGGTATTGTCCTTGAATTGCACTAGTTTAAAATATGGTAGGTGAAACAGACTTGTAAAGAGATAAGATATATTACAATATAAATGTTCATTGTAAGGCCTTGTATTTAGCAAAAAAATTTTTTAATTAACTACATTTAATTGTTTGGGATGGACTGGCATTAGCATATGTAAAACGCCTTTAAGAGTTTGGTAAGCTGAACAAAATAATATTTGTTAAGAATATTGAGAGTGGGCTGATATTCTAGCTCATACAAATCGATCTTCTAAAAATTAACAAGGACTTAAACACCCTAAGGAGGAAATACAAATAACCAATAGAGATATAAAAACGTATTTTAAAATTCATTCTCAATTATAAGCAAATCAGGAGAACAAATTTGAAAAAAAAATCAATAAATAGTAGTATTCCATGCTTGCAGAGGTGTGGTGAAATGGACGCATAAACTGCCGGTGTATATTAATAAACATTTTATGTGTATTAAATGGTAACTGTGGAAAGTTATAGTAAGACAAGTCATACTATGCAATGCAGCTATTTTCTTCTAGGAGTCTACTTTAAGAAATAATCTAAAATATACATAAGGCAATCCATAACAAAAGTTTTAATAATACTAATAAAAAATTAAGATGAATAATTTTTTTAAATGTACAACCATATGATGGAATGTATAATCAGAATTATGTGCTTAAAAAGAGGGTATCTGCAATATTATATTACATTGCATTATATATATTATATTTATTATATTATTATTCAACTAGAAGTCTAGGGATCACGACTTTTCACTGTTAACCTTCTTAAATGGTTTGAGTTTTGTGCCATTTGCATTGCAATACATCCAAAAAAGAAACGCAATTTAAAAATAAAAGTATTCAGCATAAAATTTTAAAAATACACTTACAAATATTGCCTAACGATGTAAGGAAATACACTAAGGGAAAAGAAAATTTTATTATTTCCTGTAGTGAATTCATATAACTGGAGAATGTATATAATTCTGGTTGTGTTACAAAAAATATTTTGTTTGGTATTTTTCACCATAAGAAACCTAGGACCAGTTTACATACAAGCAAGAAGGATGGTAAACAAGCTCATCTAAGAATGATTGGAGGAAAATGTGAATGTTTGGCCTGGAGTATATGTGTGAGAGCATGATGGCTGTCTTCAAGTATCTGAAGTACTGTCGTATGGAAAAGGGTCCATACTTCCTCAGGAAAGTCTCAGAGGATGAAACTAGACCCACTGGCAAGAGCTATAGTAAGCCATTTCAGTTCAATGTCAAAACATTTACAGACTTGTTTATTTGTTTATAGGCCATTTCAGCTCAATGTCAGGAAACACTTTCTAATGGAATGGGGCAAGGAATGAGTGAATTTCCAGTCACTTGAAGAATTCAAGCATAAATTGTCACCTACTTGACTGGACATAGAAGAGATTCAAGCATCAGAAGTATGACTTTTGGTATGATTCCAGCTGTGTGAGAAGTCATTTAACCTTTCTGGGACACAGTTCTCTAAAATGGGGAAGTTTGACTAAATTACCTCCATGTTCCTTTTGAGTTTTAAATTGTTTTGATTCTGCATTGGTGTAATTACGTTTGGCTGATTTTTCCAGATTTACTTGATATCAGCCTCTTATCACTTGAAATACATCACACTATACTTGTGAGAATTAATTTAGATGTTTAAAAAAGTATTTGTAAAAATGCAAAACTTTATGTAAGATTTTGTTATAGTTCAAAATCATTGGACATTAGGAAAATGCAAATTAACACCACAATGAAATACCACTACACACCTATTAGAATGGCTAAAATAAAAAAATACTGATAATACCAAGTGCTGAAAAGATACGGAGCAACTGTATCTCTCATACTTTGCTGAGGAAAATGTAAAATGGGACAGCCACTCTAGAAAACAGTTGGTAGTTTTTTATAAAGTTAAATATATACTTATTGTAAAACCCAGATATCCATCTACTGGATATTTACTCTAGAGAAATGAAAACTTACATTCACTCAAAAATCTGTACATAAATGTTCAAATCAGGTTTATCTGTGATAGCCAAAAATGGAACAACCCAATACCCTCCAATGGATGAATGAATAAACTGTAGTACATCCATAACATGGAATACTACTCAGCAATAAAAAGGAACGAATTTGATACATGCAACAATTTGCATGGATCTCAAGGCCACTGTGTTGATGAGAAACTAATCTCAAAAAGTTACATATGGTATGATTCCATTTACATAACATTCTCAAAATGGCAAAATTATAGTGATAGAGAAAAAATAAGTGGTGCAAGGAGTTAGGGTTGGGGGGAGGGTATGACTATAAAAGGGTAACATGAGGAAGTTACTTTGGGGTAATGGAATAATTAATAATTTCATATCCTAATTGTGGTGATCACTACATTAATCTATTACATGAGATAAAATTTTATAGAACTATACACCAAAAAAAATTACATTTATCTTCAAGGTTCTGGAAAGCAAGAAAATTTTCATTATTCACTTTTTTGTTTACATTGACTTTTTATGTTTAGCTTTGGACTGTCTTATAATCAATAATATAGAATGTTTTTCATATGAAACTTTTTTATTGAAGAGTGCTGTAGAAATAGGGTGTAAGGTGTATTTACTTAACAGTAATTTTATTCTTTTTCTTTAAAGGAATAAATGGTCAAATGTGAAAGTAAATTCAGGTAAAGCTCACTTTTATTGATATTTTATTCTTATTTTTAAATTTTACTATCCCATTTTTAAGGAAGCCCCTGGAAAATATTTTTATATAAATTTTCACAGCTCACTCAAATGTGATCTATATTTTATTTATCATATGACTTAAGAGATTGTCCACACCTTGCCAGGTTCTACTTTAGCTGCTGATTCTATTTATACTGAACTAAATTTACGTCCAATCAAATTGCATAATAAACACAGAAGCTTAAAATTAATTCCTATCCTAGGATAAGATCTACACAGAGTTTGTCTCAAAAGTGAATTTCTCTTATAAGTTGATCCTTACAAATACTAAAATATTAGTGTCTCTCAGACAGTATAATACTGTTCTTGTGGCTAACATTACCAATGCTCAATATTTTCAATTCTCTTTTTTTCTCTGGATATGCAAAAGCTTACATTTCTTAGCTCTACAAGTTAAGCAGCACTGTGTAACTAGTTCTACTAATGAACAGTGACCCGAGCTGACGTGTTACTTCCAGACCAAAGCATTTACAAGTCTGTGCATGATTCACCATGCTGTCTTTCCTGGCACAGAGAACCCTGAGGTATCATTCAGATGGAGTTACCAGAAGAAGGAAGCAATCTGGAATGTTGAGCCACTACATGAAGGGCTGCCCTGGAGAAACTCCTGGACTCTTAGCAGATTGGCCTGAGTAAGAAACTTTTATGTGATAAGCCTCTGAAATTTTGGCATAGTTTATTACTGCAGCATTCCCTAGCCTAACCTGACAAATAGAATCTGTATACTAACTTTGCCTATGTTAAAGGTTTTCATGGCCTTTTGTGTTTTCCATAGTCAGATGATAGTTATATGTTACAGCTTTTCCAATAATATTTAATATAATTAGCATTTTAATTAATAACCTATTCTATTAGTCTCTACCACCAACTTAAGATCTCAAATTTTGAATCTAAATGAACAATATTTTAAATTATATATACCTATATCTCAAACTTACACCCTGTGCTAATCATTACCAACCAATAAAGAAGGATACATTTGTTTATGCAGTATTTTAATTCATTAAATAACCATTGATGTTTCTAGTCATGTTCCCTGGGAAGCAGACCCTGAGATAGAGATTTGCATGCAGGAAAACTTATTAGGGGGTTGTCTTGGAATTAATACTTGTGGTGAAATGCAGGATTAGATAGAGGAGAAGCTGGGCTGTGAAATAGTTATAACAAAGCCTAAACCAACCCTACCCTAAGGGTGGCTCTGAAGCTAGGGTGGCCCTTCAGAAGTGTTCCAAGTTGAGACAAGGGTACTGGGCCCTTGTATACCCATCAGTGATCAGTCATTGGATAAAGACTGCTCCCAGGAAGTAGGTGTGACCTTGGGTAAGGCAATTTCTGGATGGAGCTGACATCTTGACAGCTGTGAGCCACAGCATTCCCAGCAGCTGGACAAACAAGTCCTGAAGAGGAATGTGGTGTCAGTGGAATCTACCCCAGTGTCCAGTACACCTGATAATCATGATGAGGCATTATCTATCTGTTGGATGATCACCACCACCATCATCACTATCATATTTACAGACAATTTTACTATGTGCCAGGCACGTCTTAAGTGCTCTGAAATTATCAACTCATGTAATTCCCAAAATAACCCTATAATATAATCTTAAATGCTTTGCCTTCAAAAATGAAAATCAGGGCTTCTCTGGTGGCGCAGTGGTTGAGAGTCCACCTGCCGATGCAGGGGACACGGGTTCGTGCCCCGGTCCGGGAAGATCCCACATGCCGCGGAGTGGCTGGGCCCGTGAGCCATGGCCGCTGAGCCTGTGTGTCCGGAGCCTGTGCTCTGCAACGGGATAGGCCACAACAGTGAGAGGCCCGCGTACCGCCAAAAAAAAAAAAAAAAATGAAAATCAATATAGGTGTTTTCTGCAACATGCCCCAATCCCAGAAATGCTTTGCTAATGACCATTCAGTAATTTCCATTGTAAGTTACTCTATCTAATATGAGCAGTCCCATTCAGTAACTGTCATTGGCCAAGATAGTTACTCTTTTCATGGGCTGCATCTTCTAAATCATGATGGCATTATGATGTCTCTAATTTACTTTTAAAAAAATTGAGCATGGATAATGTGATATTATGTGTGAATATATATGTGTGTTAATTTAGGCTACATCATAAGTGCTGTTGCTTGCCCTAATTAGGAGCTCACACTCCCAGGTATGGTCAGCTGATATTTAGCCATAAGGCCACACTCCAGAGGAAGCTACGACAAGTGCTTTAGTCATCCTTATCTTGACCAACACCAGAATTTTGCTAATTAGCATAATAAATATTAGCAATCAGTTTTCATTGGTGAAATTAGTGTTGTTCAAGTTATATGGATTGGCTAATATATTTTAGACATTCCACTTTTGCTGAATAGGGTATAAAAATCTAGCAAGCACCATAATCTGTATCTTTAGGAAAGGTACCAATATTTGATCCCTAAAATGTCCTGTATGCAGCTATTGTTTCATTGGACTCTGGTTGCCTGTATCCTGTCTCTAAACATTACTGCATCTACCTTAAGTGAACCTTTCATGCATGTTGTAGTCATAGATGGTAGCCAGTCTTCAAACTGATCCTTAATGCCCTTAATACCAATGATTCTTAGTATTTATCCCTTTCTGTAGTTCCCCCACACTGAATAGAGATGACCTGTGTGAATAAGATATTCTGGAAATGAAGACAGTGCCATCCAAGGATAAGTCTTAAAAGATATTGCAGACCCTGCATTTTTCTCTCTTGGATTATCTATTCTGGAGGAAGTCAGCCACCATGCTGTGAAGCTGTTACGGAGAGATCCATGTGGGGAGGAACTCAGGTCTCCTGCTGGTAGTCAACTAACTTGCCAGCTTTGTGATTGACTCGTCTTAGAAGTAGATTCTCCAGGCCTAGTCAAGCCTTTGGGTAACAACAGCCCCAGCCAACATCTTGACTCATGAGAGACCCCGAACAAAAACTACCCAGCCAATTTGATTTATCCCTAATCTACAGAAACTATGAGGTAATAAATATTTATTGTTACTTTAAGTCACTAGGTTTTGAGGTAATTTGTTATGTAGCAATAGATAGCTAATACATCATAGTACATAAAAGGACAGAGAGCTGGAACTTAATTGAACTTATAAAAGAGATTGTATGAACTGTTGCATGTAAGCCTCCTTATTAATTACTTTTTAAAATGTCTGTTTATATGATGGAATTTGGTCTAATACTTGCTTGCACTGTGACTTAGTAAAAAAGCTATGTCAGAGGAACCACCCCCTTCACTTATGTCAAAAATTGGTGGCTACTTTTATCTGTCAAAAAGAACAAAATAGTTGTGCGTGACCAAATTGACCTAGCTAATTTTGCAAGACAGGCCTATTGATTTTTCTGCCTACTACAGCTTGGCTCTATCCATTTCTCTTTATCACCACCATCAGTCCAGTCCAGACTACCTTCATGTCTCACCCTGGACCACTATAACAATCTTCTCACTCATCTAGTCATACCCATTGATCCTCTTCCATCCCACCGTCAATATTAAAGTTAAAGTGATCCTTTTAAAACACAAATCTATTCAAGTAAATCCACCACCACCCCTGCCCTTATTTAAAACCTTTTAGGACTCAGAGAAGATCATAAGGCAAAGACATAGCCTAACATAGCCTACCAAACTCCTGCCCGATCTGGTCCTGCCAACCCTTTGAGTGTTGTCTTGAACTCTTCTCACTCTTGCTCTCTTTGATTGCCCGTCACTGGCCTTCTTTCAATTACTAGTACTTTTCCTGTTCCTAATCACAACAGAGAATTTGTATGTGGTGTTTCCTCTGCCTTGAAATCTCTTCCTTTTCCTCTTTGTCTAGTTCAAGTCTGCCTATCCTTCATATCTAGTGCATATGTCAGTTCTTCAGCAAAACTTCCCCCAATCTCCCTGATTGACTCTCATACATTCCCTCCTTTGTGTACCTGTCACATTGCAATTTTACATTTGTTTGTGTAATTATTTGATTAATGTTTGTGTTTACTGCTATACATTCTCTAAGAGCAGGTACCATATATAGTTTAACTCATTTATGTATGCCCTGGAGCCCAAGAACATACTGCATATTTGATAAATATTTGATTAAAGACTTAATAACTGATTAACTAATTGAATGAACTCAGGTGGGTATAAATGTTGCTTCAGAGCCAGAGTGCCTACGTTCAAATTCTGGCAGTTCCTAACTATGTAATGTTAAAAAGATTTTACCTCACTGATCTTTAGATTTGTCCTCTGTAAATTGGGAATAATAATTACCTTATAGGGTATTGCAGGGAATAAATGAGTTAATATACATTGAGGGCTTAAAGCCATTCCCAACACATTAAGTGCTATGTATGGCAAGTGCAATTATTATTATTATTGTTATCAACATGCTTAGTCATTTCGTCATGCTAGTTCCTTAGGCCATGGCTACCAGTTCCTTGGATAAGTTCATTCTTTTCTTACAGATAACAAATTCCAAGTGTCTATGTAAAAACAAGAAGCTATGTAAAAGACACAAACTGAGGGCAGAGCTTATAAATCTTTTTGAGCTGTCCAGTTTTGACTTAGGTATAAGGATACTAATATTAACCCCCTTATCACTGGTGTTTCTTTGGTAATTTCCTATTTATACAAAAAGACAAAGCAGTGCTTAAATGAGAATTTCAAAGAGTTCTATAGCTGTCTTTTACTAGGGCACAGTTCACGCACCAAAAAGAATTGAGCCCCCCATCTCTCTGAGTTTTTTGCATTGGTTACCTACTTGTAGTTCAAATAATGGCAAGATATTAACATAATATGTAATACTATTGATCTCTTTGGATTATAGACCTTCTATACTTTGAGGCACTGACTTTAAAATGTTAAAGCTACAGGTTTGTAACTTTTGAACACCATATGTTATAAACTGTTGAAATGATGTCTCCCTACTTGACAGTGGAAATGTTCATGCTTAGTGCAAAGGCAGCAATGGTTGGATCTTGTTTAGCTGCTAATGCTTCTTATAGAAGTTGTGAATGCTTGCACTTTATTATATTCAGGGTCCCCACCTACAGATAGGTCTCTTGTAAGCTGCCATTAATTTGGACAATAGGTCATAAACTGAAGGGTTGTTTTAGGTAAGTATTGCAAATGATGTGTTCTGTTCTTTGTTTACTACCAACCATGAAAAACAACACTGTACTTTCCAGAGAAACTGAGATCACCCAGTCCTTGCAACTTAGGTCATTTTCGTTTGGGAGGGGAAAAAAAAGAATTCTTTTCAACTCCTTGCCAGTTCCTCCTCGCTTTTTGAGAAGGCGATACCTCTGAAAGAAAATAGATCAAAGATACATGGGGCTAAGGGCAGATCAGATAGCTATACTTTGTAGTCTGTTGAAAACAGAGCTAGCTTTACTGGAAAAGAGATTATGTGTTATAGTTATAAGGAACAGAGGAAAGGTTAGAGGGGTTACTAACCTAAAAAACCAACCCCCAGTCCTCTACCACCTTGTCAGAACTTAAAATTCCACCATTAGAAATTCATTTGTTTGCATTTTAAACAGTAATTCCTTAAAGCAGTTACCTGTGGAAAAAAGTGAATTCTCTATCAATTATTTTTCCTGAAAGTGAATTTTGAAAGCACTGAGACCAAGAGGTAACACTAACTCCTGAAAACTCTGATTTGACTGTAGGACTGCTATGGAGAGAAAAGGTTGGAAGAGTACAGGTTACGTTTGAAGAGAAGCTAGAGGGAAATCTGTGGCCATAGAAAACAGTGATTATAATGTGTGATGACTGTGAGGAGAAAGAGAAAAAAGAAGTGGATTTCTTTTTTGATTTGTTGCTCTGGGCATCTACAATAGAAGAAAGAAAATATATTACTATATGATGAGATACAATGAAAATGACACAGACAAAACAGGAGAGTCATGCCTAGAATGTGAGAGCAACTCAACTTTCTTAAATATCCTGGTCATTAGCTTTTTTATGACCATAATCATGCTAAATTCATTCCTTACTTGTAGAGTAATTAGTATATATTGAGCATCTTGAGAGTAAGACAAAATTTTTAAGTTTTCTGTTTCTGAGAAGCTCTCCATATGTCCTCTCTCCAGTAATTCACTCATCAATGCATAAACTGTTTACCTATTAAACTGAATGTGACAGATTGAGACCCCATCCATTAAAAAGTGAGGAAACACAGGTCCCTTTGTCTTGCAACAAGGAACCAAGGAACATACAAAAAGTAAAGGTAAGATGAATAGATAAGGAAGGAGGCTGGTACAGATTTATACAATTAACTATTATTATGTGCTCAATATTTGCCAGTTGAGCTGGAAAGGAAAAACTGTGTGTGAGAAAAATCTATCACCTTGTGATGAGCAAAGAAGTTTTTGGCAGGATGAGAATTTGCTGGTGGGTATAGGGAAGATGGAAACAGTAGGAGCAAAGGAGTTGTCCCAATTTACACTCCACCAGCAATGTACAAGAGTAGTAGTATCTGATTCTGAAAATTTTAGTATGTAGTGGTACCTGATTATGGTTTTAATTTACATTTCCCTCATAAATAATGATACTGAATCTTTTTTCATATGCTTGTTGATCATTTAGATATCTAGATTTATGAAATACATATTCAAATCTTTTGCCCGTTTTTCAAAAAAATTGAGTTGTCTTATTGATTTATAATGGTGCCTTATATATCTTGGTTGTAAGTTTTTTGTCAATAGTCATTTTATATTTTTCTTTTCCTACTCTGTGTATCGTTTTCTCATTCTCTTAAAAATGTCTTTTGATAAATGAAAGTTCTTAATTTAATGAAGTCTATTTTATCAGTCTCTTTTTTCATGGTTTGTGCTTTTGTATTTAAGAAAACATTGCCTATCTTAAGGTCATGAAGGTATTTCCCTATGTTTTCTTCTAGAAGTTTCATTGTTTTACCCTTTACATTAGATCTTTGATCTATTTTGAGTTAATATTATGTATAATGTGAGGAAGGGGTCAGGTTAAATTTTTTCCATATAAATATTCAATTGATCCAGAACAGTTTATTCAAAAGATTATCCTTTCCTCCACTGACTTGCACCTTTGTCATAAATCACATAATTCTTAATGTGTGATGATTTTCCCTAACTATTCTATTAAATGTATTATTTGAGTGAACAATACATTCAATTGGTAAGAAAATCAAAACAAATTAATGAAGAAACTAAATTCAAAAAGGTACAAAAATGCAAATGGTGAAGAGCAGAAATAAATGTACCTTCTATTCTGTTCGTCTGTACTCTTTCTCCAGAAGCAATGACAAGTGTCAGTGCCCAGATATGCCAACAACTCTGCTTAACTTTCTAGGGTCCTGAATAGAGAAAGCCCTTTATCCCAAAGTCCACCCCCTGATTCTAATATAATGACTTCTCTAGGTGATTCTGATATTAAGTTTCTAGGTGGTTCTGATACGAGTTTGTTCCAACATAATTTAAAAGTCTATTTTCCTTTACTCTTTTAAAAAGCATATGACTGGATTTTTTTTTAAAGCCCAATTAGATTAAGACTTTATTTTATTAGGGGGATTCAAGTTACTTATATTTATTGTGACTGTATTTATTCCTGCCATTTTATTTATATTATTTACTACTTTTTTTTCTTTTCTGCCTTTTGTGGAACTAATCAAGCTTGATTTTTTTCTTATTTTAGTAGTTTAGAAAGTATACGTCTTATTTTATATTCTGCTCCTACATATTTAAATTTTAATCTCCATGTTATATATATTTGCTCTTAAAGTGTAGAATTAAGTAGCATCTGTATCCTGCCCTGATCCTGCCCTTCTCCCCCACTTTCTCCTACAACTCAAATAGGGGAAGATCCAATTTTTGTACAGTCCAAAGCTTATACAATTTGGGGGATCCTCTTTAAAATAATTTGAAATTCTAAATTTAAAAATTGGGTAAGAAAGTGAATGTTTATTTAGAATGAGAAAAGAAATCAGAACAAAATATAATTTTTTAAATTTTACAAATCTTTAAAAAATGATAGTTCCACAAACATAACAGAATCCAGAAAATAACAATATTTTTATTAACTGTCTGGGACACTTCTATAATACTTTTTTCCCTACATTTTCTCTTATAATTTTGCATTTCTGATTATTGGAAGCTAATAGAAGCAAATTGTATTCTAGCTGTGTATCTTTCATGCTTGATCCCTCTGTCCCCCTCACTGTCTACATAACTTCCAGTGCTGGGTACCATGGGACACACTTACATCATGATACATCCCTAGGCTCTGTAGCTTTGCCAGGTGAGTCAGCAAAGTTGGAAGCAGGATTCCTAAGATCTTTCCTACATTGGGGGCACTATGGAAGAAAAGTTAACGGTTCACAAATTGACAGTGAACCACCTAAATATATTCCCCTAAATCCAAATTAAATGATTTTCTCAACTCAACCTCCCCCTGTCCAAATCCCCCAAATATCCATAGCTATGCAATACCATCTGTCTTTAAAAGTATAACAGAGAGGAATTGAGAGAAGAAACAAGAAGTGATCAAATGATTATTTTAGCAAATAAAATACTTAAATATTTTCAACTATTTTATATTTTAAGGATTTTAAAAGGATAGGCATATAAATCATATGATCATCTCAATAGATGCAGAAAAAACTTTTGACAAAGTCCAACATCGATTAAGGATAAAAACTCTCAACAAAGTGGGTATAGAGGGAGCATACATCAACATCATAAAGGTCATATATGATAAGCCCACAACTAACATCATACTCAACAGTGAAAAGCTGAAAGTATTTTCTCTAAGATAAGGAACAAGACAAGGATGCCCACTCTCATCATATTATTCAATATGGTATTGGAAGTCATAGTCACAGCAATCAGACAAGATAAAGAAATAAAAGGAATCCAAATTGGAAAAGAGGAAGTAAAACTGTCATTGTTTGCAGATGACATGATGTGATGCTATATATGGAAAATCCTAAAGATACCACCAAAAAACTATTTGAACTAATAAATGAATTCAGTAAAGTTGCAGGATACAAAATTAATATACAGAAATCTGTTGCATTTCTATACACTAACAATGAATTATCAGACAGAGAGATTAGGAAAACAATCCAATTTACAACTGCATCAAAAAGAATAAAATACCTAGGCTAAATCTAAGCAAGGACATAAGACTTGTACTTGGAAACTATAAGACATTGATGAAGGAAACTGAAGATGACACAAACAAATGGAAAGATGTGTCATACTCATAGATTGGAAGAATTAATATTGTTAAAATTACCATACTCCCCAGCAATCTACAGATTCAATACAATCCCTATCAAAATACCAATGGCATTTTTCACAGAACTAGAACAAAAAATTCTAAAATTTGTATGGATACACAAAAGACCTGACTAGCCAAAACAATCTTGAGAAAGAAGAAAACTGGAGATATTATGCTTCCTGATTTCAAGCTATACTACAAAGCTACAGTAACCAAAGCAGTATGGTACTAGCATAAAAACAGGCCCATCATTCAATGGAACAGAATAGAGAGCCTAGAAATAAACCCACACTTTTATTATCAGTTAATCTTTGACAAAGGAGGCACAAATACACAATGGGAAAAGACAGCCTCTTCAATAAATGGTGTCGGGAAAACAGGACAGCTACATGCAATAGAATCAAACAGGACTACTTTCTCACACCATATACAAAAATAAACTCAAATAGATTAAAGGCTTAAATATAAGACCTGAAACCATAAAACTCTAGAAGAAAACATTGGCAGAGTGCTCTTTGACATCAGGCATAGCAAAATGTTTTTTTTTTAATCTGTCTTCTCAGGCAAGAGAAATTAAAGCAAAAAACAAATGGGACTACATCAAACTAAAAAGCATTTGCACAGAGAAGGAAACTATCAACAAAACAAAAAGGCAGCCTCCTGAATGGGAGAAGATATTTGCAAATAGTACATCTGATAAGGGGTTAATATCCAAAATGTACAAAGAATTCATGCAACTCAACATCAAAAAAGCAAGCAACCCAATTCAAAAATGGGCAGAGGACCTGAGTAGACATTTTTCCAAAGAAGACATGCAGATGGACAACAGACACATGAAAAGATGCTCAACATCACTAACCATCAGGGAAATGCAAATCAAAACCGCAATGAATTATCACATCACACATGTGAGAATGGCTATTATCAAAAAGACAACAAATAACAAACGTTGGCAAGGATGTGGAGAAAAGGGAACCCTCATGCACTATTGGTGGGAATATATTGGTATGACCGCTATGGAAAACACTATGGCAATTCCTCAAAAAATTAAAAATGGAACTACTATACGATCTAGTGATTCCACTTCTGGGTATTTTTCTGAAGAAAACAAAAACACTAATTAGAAAAGATTCATGCACCCCAATGTTCTTTGGAGCATTATTTACAATAGCCAAGATATTGTAGCAACCTAAGTGCCCATCAATAGATGAATGGATAAAGAAGATGTAGTATTTTGTACAATGGAATACTACTCAACCATATAAAAAATGAAATCTTGTCATTTACAACAATATGGATGGACCAAGAGCATAAAGCATTAAGCCATGCAGCTAACTCTCCTTATACCTTTTCCTGCTGTTTACCTGTAAACTGAAAAAGTTACTGCTATGGTTTGAATGTTCGGGTCCCCCCGAAATCTGTATGTTGAAATCCTAACGCCGAGAGATGATGGTATTAGGAGATGGGGTTTTGGGGAGGTTGCTTAGGTCATGAGTGTGGAATCCTTATGAATGGGATTAGTGTTTTTATAAAAGAGACCCCATGCAGCTGCTTACCCTCTTCCGTGAGGACACAGAGAGAAGTCACCAGCTATGAGCCAAAAAAGGCCTTCATCAGAATGTGACCATCCTGGCACCTTGATTTTGGATTTCCCAGCCCCCAGAACTGTGAGAAATAAATTTGTGTTGTTTATAGCTCCCCAGTTTGTGACATTTTGTTGTAGCAGCTCAAATGGACTAAGACGGATATTTTCTTTCTTTGTTTTAGGCTCAAATGTTTAATGCTTTCTCTGTTTAGAATTATATTGCTCTACTTTAAAAATGGCTACCATTTATTTTATTTTTTTAGGAAGTGTTCCCTCCTGGTACATTTCCTAAAAGAGTTTGTACCTGACAAGGGTTATTTGTTTAAGTGTTTGATAGCACTCACCAATAAAATCATCTGGGCCTAGAGCTTTCTCTGCCAGAAGGTTTTTCAGTGAAAAATTCAATTTCTTCAAGTAAAGCGCTATTCAGATTTTCTGCTTCATTTTTTGTCAGTCGAGTAAGTTATATTTTTCAGAGAATTGGTCTATGTCATATAAATTGTTGAATTCATTGGCATAAAGATATTCATCATATTTCCTTATTATCCATTTAATTCTTTAAGATCTGTACTGATACACCCTCTTTTATTCTTCACACTGATAACTTGTGTTCTCTTTTTTTTGTCTTCATCAGTCTAGCTAGGAATTTATCACTTTTATTAATCTTTTCAAAGAGCTGTTTTTTTGGCTTTGTTAATTTTTTCTGTAGTTTCCTGTTTCATTACTTCCTGTTCTTATTTTTATTATTTCTCTTTTCCCATTTATTTTGAGTTTACTTTGCTTTTCTTTGTCTAACTTTTTAACTTGGAAACTTATGTTACCACTTTTATAATTTATTTTCTAACATATGCATTTAGAACTGTAACTTTCTCCTAGCACTGTTTTAGCTGCATCTCATAAATTTTGATATGTTATATTTTCAGTATCATTCAGTTTGAAATATTTTCTAATTTCCATTGTGATTTCCATTTTTAACCCACTGGACTAATTAAGCATGTAATGTGAATTTCAAATATTTGCATTTGGGGAAATATATCTTATTATTATTGATTTTTAATTTAATTTCATTGTGATTACAGAAGATACTTTTCAAGACTTCAGTCTTTTAAAATTTATTAAGACTTGTTTTATCATATGCTCAGCATATGATCTATTTCAGTGAGCATACCATGTGCACATGAAAAGAATGGATATTCTATCAGTCGTTGTATATAGTATTCTATAAATGTCAGTTAGGAAATTGGTAGTATTCAGATCTACATCTTTACTGATTTTTTTCTGGCTGTTCTGTGAATTGCTGGGAGAGGGGTGTTAAATATTCCATGATTAGATTTGTCTATTTCTTCACTTAATTGTCAATTTTTACTTCATGTGCTTTAAAGGTCTTTTATTATGTCTTCTTAGTGAATTGATCCTTTTGTTATTATGAATTATCCCTATCTTTGTTAATTTCCTTTGCCTTGAAGTCTGTTTCATCTGATATTAACATAGCCACTTCAGCCTTCTTTGATTGTTTGCATGGTTTATATAATGTTCCATCTTTTTCCTTTCAACCTAGCCATGTATTTAAAGTAAATTATTTTTTTTACAGAACATGTAGTTGGGTCTTGCTTTTTTATTATCCATTCTGAAATTTTCTACCTTTTAGCTGGAGTTTTTAACTAATGTATATCTAATGTAACTATTATTCTGTCTCTATTCTTACCACTTTACTGTTTGCTTTCTGTTTGTCCCATTAGCTTTTTGCTCTTCTTTGTCTATTTATCCACAATTTTTAGGCTAACTGAACATTAGTTCTTTAGGCCTATAAGATTGCAAGTTTTTATCTGGTTTTTAGTCACCCAGCATGGCACCAGATGGCCAAAAACCCCATAAAAACAGGAAGTTCACTTAGTGTCATTCACTTTATCAATTAATTTTTCTGATTCACTCCTGTTTTTTATTACTTTTGGTCATATTCCCATGCCTTTAGATAGTTGTTTTTCAGATACTGTCCATATTTTATCACTGTTACCTGTGGAACAGTTTGCTCAATAGTAGCTACTCTCCTTTTGCCAGAGATGGAGGCTAATTTTTAAAGCTTATAACAACTGTTACAATGCCCCTCACTTATACGGTGTCTGATGAATCTAGGTGTTTAAGTGACATCCACCAGTTTGTAGCTATGGTTTCCTGAAATAATTAACTAGTAGAGGCATATGAATGGATCACTGCTAGCTCTGAAATCTACTGTTGGTGGAATCATGAAGAAAAGCTTGCTAGGTGATTTTTGTGTTTGTGAAGTATTTAGAATGTTGGTAAGAAAATGAATAAGCAATATTTTAAGTGTTCACCTTTCGATAGTGGAATTATAAGATGATTTGTTTTCTCCTTCATGTTTTTTTAGAATTTTCCAAATCTCTGTAATTGAACTGCTTTATAACTGAAATGAAGATATTAGTTCTTTTTTACTAAAGGGAATGAAAGAGCACTAACATCTGCTGAGTACCTACCATGAGCTGGGTAGTGCACTAGGCACTATCCCATTTAAAACTTTTTAGATATTTTTTAAACCAGAGGAAAATATTTTTTTAGTTAACTGTTAAAGTGTGGTTTAAAAGTATATTTATTTTTCATCATAATGATGTCTCTTGGTTGGTTGTTTGTTTTTCAATAGGAGCCTTTCTGTGTCCTGCCCAGGTTAACATTAGTCAGCAAGCTCTAGATACACATTAATATCTGATATGCAGTATGGGTGAGAAAAACCAATGCTCCTTCAATATCCCCAGGCATTAAATTTAACCTCTGGTAACCTTGGAAAGGGACAATTTCCCTGTGTCTTCCTGATATTCTTGAGTTACCTAAACTATGTGGGATCTTGTCTTTTCTTCTAAGGAGCAATAAAATGTTTCATTTAATTCAGGAGCAATAACACCTTTCATCCAGCCTCATTCAATTTACCAGTTTAATTTTTTCTTCTCATTCTTTCAGAATGATTAAGCAATAAGAGTATAGTCATAATAGAGCAAGGCTGAACAATATATTGCACATTGTACAGGTACTACACATGTAGTACATGTAGCAATGTACTACATGGGCAGAATCAGAGACCAAGCAAACTTCAGCCCTCATTTCCTGAGGACCAAAAGCAGCTCCTATGTTCGTGCCCTAGGACTTACCCTCAGTGCTTTCTAGGTAAAACTGCCTTGGATTCCCTCTCCTAATCAGGAGAAGGTGATTGGATTAAGTCATGTTTCACATGAAGTATTTTGGCCCCTTATTTGAACCAGTCACTACACTTGAGGCAGTTGTAACCAGGACTGCTGTAATGATCTGACAAAAGACCTATTCCTTCAACATTACCAGTCATTAACTCTCCAAGACAAGATGTGACATGCCACAGCCCTCAGAGAGTTCATCCAGTAGGAGCCTCTTCTTGACAAATACAATCCCTTTTCACCTTTGTTCATGACAATTTTATTTCTTTCACAGTGTCAAACTACCAATTTTTCCAAATCAGCACTTCCTAGTTGGACCAAGGGAATTTTTTTCACTTCAAAGAGAGATGCTACTATCTTTTCACTTTTGATTGTATTTGACTTTAATTGGTCTTTCTCAGAATAGTAATTTTAAGTAGATACATATTTAAAATAGCAAAGCTTGATACTAATGCCTGTCATTGTTTTCTCTATCATTATTTTGGCTGCAAATTTTACAGTTTGTAGTATAAAAAGCCTGTTTTAAGCATATGCCCTACTTCATGTTCAGTGTATGCAATACTTATTGCACAGATGTGATGCCAAAATGAATCCAGCAACTGGGATATTTGCCTTAAAGTAAAAGAGAAGCAGGACACTTGGTGTCTAGTCTTCAATTCTTAACTTTATTTAAGTAACTTTGCCTACCTAGGAAATTATAAAATAAATTCTTTTGTAAAAATGGGATTACTCGTTCAAAATATCTCTTTTTCCTCCAGTGGTTAACCCTATACAAAACTATAAAACTGATACCAAAATTAAGAAGCACTTTCCTTTAAAGGTGTGATTCCCCCTGGAGCATCTCTCATTAGCTAGAATCCAGGTTCAACAATCTGAAAACCAATGCAGGGTTATGAACAGAAGTAAAGCGGAATATGGTTCTTTTTCAGTTGATTTAAAATGTAACCAGGCAAACACAGGAAAACTAAACTGAGAGACTCAGGGGAAAAACAGATCACAGAGAATATAATGGCCTAAGAGCAGTCTGAGGTGAGAACCTGCAAATGGTCAGGGAAAAGGCATTCCAAGTCAAGTTCAGGAACTGGATGAATGGAAATAAGGAAAGTGGACTATGCAGTTGCCAGATGATATCCAAAGGCATAAGAGTATGGACTCTTGTACTGAGCATAGATTTTCTCTCCAGATAAGACTTCTCTGGAGTGTAGAATAGCAAAGGTCTATGAGATAGAGTTTACCAGGGGTCAGCTTAAGATAAAAAGAATGAGAAAGAAGAAAAAAAACTAAGGAAGGAGTAGTAACTTCAACTCTTGTTCTCTCTTGAAGACTGTCACATTGAATCTAATAGAGGATCATCTGCTTAGTAATTAGAGTTGAATGGATGGGATCTCTAATGAACTGAAGGAGAATGAGTGCTAATCTGAATGATGGGGGGTACCTAAAGCAGTGAGACTAGGAGGAGAAAGGCAATTCCCTGGGGAGACAGAGAATAAGGTTCAGTGGATATACGAGAGCAAACTCATGGTAGCATTTAAAATTAATTATTGGGACTTCCCTGGTGGTCCAGTGGTTAAGAATCTGCCTTCCAATGCAGGGGACACAGGTTCAATCCCTGGTCAGGGAACTAAAATCCCACATGCCATGCGGCAACTAAGCCCGCATGCCACAATTACTGAGCCTGTGTGCTCTGGAGCCCGCACACCACAACTAGAGAGAAGCCCACGCACTGCAAAGAAGAGCCTGCGCACCACAACGAAAGTCCCCGCATGCCACAACAAAGATCCTGTGTGCTGCAACTAAGACCCAATGCAGCCAAATAAATAAATAAAATACAAATTTAAAATAAAATAAAATAAATTGTTAATTAATTGACATCAAGGTAACTTTCAGGTATTCAGTTACAGAGGAAACCCACATTTAGAGGTTACAGTTACTTTTCTTCTCTTAAGATATGGTTAGATGTGCTCTACTTCCCTAGTGTATATAATTTTTTAAAATAATAGTCCAGATTATGAACTAGAAAAGCGAGTTATTACCATGTAACAGTTTTATGCTATGGGGTATAATTGTTTACTAACTTGTTCCAAATTCTCTCATTTTTTGTTTCTTTCTCTCTTAATTAGATTTTTCAGTACCTCCAGGGCTGGATAAATACTATGCATTGCTTAAAAGCCTGACCTCTGAAGGTTGATACAGCAGGTGTGATTCCTAGCTTCTCTTATTCATGTGGCCTTCACAAATTATTAACCTCTGTAAGCTTCAGTTTCTTCATATGTAAAATCGGAATAATAAGAATACCTTCCTCATAGGGTTGTACTGAGGAATAAGTAAAGTAAATAAAATGATGTAACATAGGGCTTCCCTGGTGGCACAGTGGTTGAGAATCTTTCTGCCAATGCAGGGGGCACAGGTTTGAGCCCTGGTCTGGGAAGATCCCACATGCCACGGAGCAACTAGGCCCGTGAGCCACAACTACTGAGCCTGCGCGTCTGGAGCCTGTGCTCCGCAACAAGAGAGGCCACGACAATGAGAGGCCCGCGCACCGCGATTAAGAGTAGCCCCCGCTCGCCACAACTAGAGAAAGCCCTCGCACAGAAACGAAGACTGAACACAGCCATAAATAAATAAATAAATAAATAAATAAATAAATAAATAAATAAATAAATAAAAATGATATAACATAAATAAAACATTTCCATTTTGTGACAAATAGCACAGCATTTAAGAACTGATTTTCGCGACTTCCCTGGAGGCACAGTGGTCAAGAATCTGCCTGCCAGTGCAGGGGACACAGGTTTGAGCCCTGGTCCGGGAAGATCCCACATGGCGTGGAGCAACTAAGCCCATGCACCACTACTACTGAGCTTGCACTCTACAACCTGCGAGCCACAACTACTGAGCCCGCGTGCCACAACTACTGAAGCCCGTGTGCCTAGAGCCTGTGCTCCACAACATGAGAAGCCCGCGCACCACAACGAAGAGTAGCCCCCACAACTGGAGAAAGTACGTGTGCAGCAACGAAGACCCAATGCAGCCAAAAATAAAGTAAATAAATTTATTTAAAAAAAAAAAAGAACTGATTTTCACCAGATTTGAGATTATGTTTGGGATGACTTGAGTGAAACTAAAGATTCGAAAATGTGATAATCCCTCAGGGCAGCTGAAACTGAAGCACAATAAGGGGCCCATGTGACTATTCAATGGGATAGACAAGCCACAGGCAACAGGATGCAAATGGAAGGGAGTAAATAAGCAATGGTTTCTAAGAGACAGTGATTCCAAGCAGTGGATGATTTGCAATTGGCTGCTTCCCACATGGGCAACTCTAGGTATGGTACTCCAGAGAAAGCAGCAATAGCAAATTATTTCTTTTTATATATTTCTTTTTATGATAATACATTCATAGGAGGACATGAACTTGGGAAAAAGAAGTTACTACGTTAAACAAAAGACAATATTTACTAACCTCCAATAATTGCAAATTCAAAGCCTAGGAGAACTGGATTGGATTATGGTTTCTAAAGAAACTATTGGACCCAGCCACTGAGATTCCTCACCATTCTGTATGCTCCCAGAACCTGCAACCTCCCTCCCTTCTGCCACTTCCCCCATACACACAAGCAATGTGAAAGCAATGCTAGTTTTTAGCTGTGATTAGTAGCTGATTCATACAATAAACTGAAAAGAGCCATTCAAGGAAAAAGAAAAATATATACTATAATAGAAGACATATAACATTCACTCATTCTATAATATAGTTTCTAAAATATATATGTATTTATATATGATATATATAAAGATATATTATGCATAAATACAGTCACTAGGCAATCACCACACACCACATAAATTGTATATATTATCAAAATCTGGTATACCTCATATTTGTATTTAATGCATCTGAATGCTCTAATGATTACTAAGTAGAAGCAAGCTGATAAACTGCAAGCTATGTCTAGAAAATTGGTCACTAAGACTGTATTAGAAGTATTCTAGGAATAGAAGTAAACAGAAAACAGGTAAGTCTAATTGTCTGCATAATTATAGTTAATATTAAACTAAAATGTACCACATGGTTTTTAAACTTTTGATTTAAAATTTCCTGGTGGTAAATGTGAACAATGCCTCCTCTAAATTATTCCTAAAATAAAACTTAACAGCATAAATACTTAATAGCTTAAATAACTATGATAGAGTTCTGTGTTTTATTCCTTTATTTTATTTATCTGGGTCATAAATGAAGGATTTCAATCCTTCATTTGGCATCTTTCAGAAGTACTACATTTATACACATAAAAAGGAATTATATTTTTATTTCCTTATGTGATTTCAGAAAGTAAACAAACTGGTGATTTTATTAAGCATTTATTAACCTTATAATGATACATCAGACTTAATGTTAAATATATTGCTTGTATATCCTGAAAAATTTTTTTAAATGGGGAGTTCTTCAAAGACAGAAGAAATACAGAACTAAGAAATAGGTTAGTCATAAACTTAAGAAGCATTTTTTTTTGAGGGAGAAGAAAAATAAAACATTTTTCTTCTCCCTCAATTAGAGTTTTTTTTTTTAAAGATTAGTTACTTGGGGCTAATAATGGGAAGCATTAACAGAGACAATAACAGAGATATGGTTGCTTGATATTATTGCTAAGAGATTTCATTCAACCCTGCATGCGTGAGACCTTGCCCTGGCCCTTTAACTCTGCTGCACTCCAAGGTGTGTGGTGGTGTGCAGTGGTAGATAGCTCAGGTGCCATGTGATTGAGGACTTTAAATATCAGAATACAGAGATTGCCCATAATTTGTCAAGCAGTGAAGAACAACTGAAGATTAAGAGGCAAATAGGGGGAGGGTTATAATTAAAAAATAAATTCTTAGGAAAGGAACTCAATAATTTACCTAGTGTAAAGAACTGGTAACTAAAAGAATTCAGAATGAAGAATTTGAAAGACAGTATCTAACTCAGGCATGTACTAATAATAATCATACAATCTATAATTGGACTTCAGAATGGGATACTAACTGATACGTCAGAGAGTCTTTAAGTTCAAGTGAAATCTTAGAGGCGAGTGGGGGTGGTGGTGATAAGTAGTTTTCAAGTATTTTTAGTAGTGAGCATTTAAATTTAAAAATAAAAAAGAAGCAACCATGTACAACGTTTCACTAAGACCAATGAAAGCAGAACTGCTTTGGTTGACATGGGGATGGGGCACCCAACATGTCTCAGTATGGCCCCCAAGCTTCCCTGAACAATTTTAGGGCCTTACTCCATATTCCCTCATCAATGATAAAGCACCCTGGCCTTTATAAAGGTGTGTCCTTAGATTGTTGCAAATCTCCAAATTAACCAATACCACCGAAATATGTAATTATTCCCACTAACTCCCTGTTAGGCTGCACTCCAAGCAGGCCTGCAAGCCCTGTACTTGCCCAGCTTCAAGACTGAAGAAAGAGCCTGGAATCAGCAACAGAGACATCAGTGGTTTAATGGATGGCGGGGGGGATCTTACATGTCTGAAGCAAGGTCCTGAGTGACACCCCACTGTGTGTGGCACAAGGGCCACAGTCTTTGCAGGAGGGGGAGGTTACCAGTAGTAGGGGAAATGACGTCAGTTTGGCTCATCTGTTACCAGGGAAACTAGCAGAAGGGCACTCCCCTCACCGCCCCTTTGATAAGCTCTCAAGGTGAGGATGTTCTGATCTAAAGATTAGAACAATCACCAGCTGGGGCCTGGGGCAAGTATGTAGGAAGGTCAGTCTTGTGAGGAGGGTGTAGGTGAAGCAGGTACTGGTCGAACAAGGGATGTACGGAGGAGGAGGGCAAGAGAACAGCCATCTTGAGTGGCCTGATCATACACTCCCTCTCACCCAGTATAGCATAATTTTATCAGAGTTACTGCACATAAAATAAGCAGAAAACTACAGAAACATCCTGAAATGACAATGCTGGATAATTCCCTAGGCTCATTGTTACCTATGTAACTTGTTCCGTCACATCAACTTAGCATAATGTAGCTGTTCAGGAAGAGTTTTTTGCATAATTTTTTATATAATCCCAGTTTTGACTTAATGTTGGATTTAGTATTTCATTTCAAAGTGTGCATAAGCATAACAGAAACTAAATACAACCCACAATTTCATTTTCAGCATTACAAATTATGGAAACATAGTGAATGATTTTGTGAAGTTCATGTTCCAATTCTATATGTACTTTTAAGGTATGATGAAATTTTTGTATTAGTGAAATATCAAAATTGAAAACTTAAGGATGTCCATGATAAAAATACACATACACTCAGATGCAAAAAAAAAAAAAAAACTAACAAAGATTTTCTCTAAGGAATTCAAAATGCTTCACAGATGATTCTTTATCATTCATGTTAATGAAGGGCAGATGATCTTCATTTTAGTTAATGGCTGTAATTTTCCACCCTACCAAATTTTTAACTGACCCCACTGCTAAATAATTTAAGCTTAATATGCCATTTCTCCCTTTGCATCATCCTTTGAGGGGAGAGCTAGTGAATAATAAAAACACAAAATTGGACGACAGATCTAAAAAGGGCAAAAAAATTCTGAATGGTTCATAACTTGTATAATCAATAGGTGACTACCCTATTTAATCTCATAATTCTCTTGTGAGCTAGAATGGGAAGATGCAATTTGCTAATAAAGAAACAGGCAAAGAGAATATATTCACTATGCTAATTCCACATGATTTATCCAATGTCACCCTGAACTGAGGCTCAGCATAGAATTGAGTGATTATTGAGATAATCCAAACAGGGCATTGGATTACTAAAGAAGCACATGGATCTCCTTCTCAGAAAATTTAAAAATAGGATTGGTGCTCATGTTGGCTTTGTATAGAGATAATTTTGTTAAAAGATACAATTATTAACTCTGGGGAAAATAATTTCTTTTAAAATAGCGTTAGATATTTCAATTCAAATTAAAATTTTTGTTGTTTTTCCTTTTAGACTCAGGGTACTATGTTGTGCTGGATAGGTGCTGAAGGGCAGCAACATGCAGACCTTACATTCAAGAGACTTTAAATCTAGGAGAGAGTATAAAATGTATGCCAATAGTTATTGTTTTTTTTGAGGTACGCGGGCCTCTCACTGTTGTGGCCTCTCCCACTGCGGAGCACAGGCTCCGGACGTGCAGGCTCAGCGGCCATGGCTCACGGGCCCAGCCGCTCCGCGGCATGTGGGATCTTCCTGGACCGGGGCACGAACCTGTGTCCCCTGCATCGGCAGGTGGACTCTCAACCACTGTGCCACTAGGGAAGCCCTGCCAATAGTTATTAAATGCTCACACGCAACGTTAGTGCTACAAGAGAGAAACAAAGAGGATGGAGTGATTATGTTCAGCTTGGGATCTGATAAGAGGTTGGGTAGGGGTAGAGATGAAAAAAGACTGGGCATGAATTGATAATTATTGAGCTATTCTAATGGGTACATGGGACTTCATTACATTATTTTTGTCCTTTTGTCCATTTATTTTTTTCATAATAAAAAGTGCTTCTTAAAATGGCTTCATGAATGAAGTGGTATTTGAGGATAGACTTTGACAAAAGGGCACTATTCCATAAACCAAGGAGTGTGGGTAGACATAGCAAGATCCTGACATGTAGTTGGAAAAACCCTGGGCTGATTAGATTCATGTTATACTGCTTAGCTAAAGCATAAGGTATATACTGGGGTATAGGAGAATGATATAAAACTAAAAATTATTTTTATTATTGTCTCAATGACTTTGAATATTAAATTGTGACATTTAAAATTATTACAGCAGTTAATATCCGTTGGTGACTTCGCTATGATTTGATTAAAAGTTTTGATTATGCAGGAAATAAAGAGGCTGGAGTGAAGCAGATATGAATCCAAATTCCAGTTAGAAGGATATTACAAAGTTCAGGAGAAGGCTATGTAATCCAGAAAAGAATAGTGACAGTAGACATAGAATAGAAAGTCCAGGAAAGAGATGAGCTCTAGAGGGAGAATATTAGGACAATTGATTGAATCGTGAGGAGAGAGACAAAGAACAGAGATAGTCAAAGATGAATTTTAAATTTTGTTTCCAGTCTGGGTGCAGTGAAGCCAGGTTGGTAGTGTTACCAAACCAAACTTGGATCTGCTTGCCTGCACGCAGTAAAGCCAATCTAGTGACAGCAGGTTGTGGTGGAGGAATGCAGCATTTATTGCAGGGCAACAAGCAAGGAATCCAGGTATCCAGTGCTTAAAATGTCCAAATTCCCTGAAGGATTTCAGGGAAAGGTTTTTAAAGACAGGGTGAGAGAGGGGGGTGTGGGATGTGTGATCAGCTTGTGGACATTCCTCTGACCGGTTGGTGGTGAGGTAACTGGGAGTCAACATCATCGACCTTCTGGTTTCAATCCATCTGGGGTCTAGTGCTTGTGGGCAGCATATAATTAACTCCTTCCACCTGCTGTGGGTTTCAGTAGCTCTAAGATATGGCTCAGAATATTATCTAAAGCCCTTGAGGAGGAACTAAAGGTCCTTAACTTTGTTTAATGGCTAAGCTATTATTATTTTGTCTTGCTTGACTGTTTTCCTTTCTTTCTGCATTTTCTCACTTCTCTGATTAAATTTATTCTTTGGAACTTGGGGAAGGCCTAGGAGGCTAAAGTTGTTCTACAGACAAGAGGCAGGCAGAAGACATGGTGGGAGGATCTGTTCTGGGATGGCCCCATAGGGTCCTGCTCGGTTACAGCAGTATCCAAGTTAGTGAAGAAGACAAGGTAGGTTTTAGGCATTACAAATCTGAAGGGCTAGGAGGAGGACATCTAGATAGAGGTAACCAAAAGATACCCTCTACGTGAGAGGAATGGGAGAAGAGAGAAACTTGGGATTCATACGAACTAACCATTGAAGCATGAAATTACTGGGCAGGTGAGTGAGTAAAGAGACTAAAGATGAGGGCTGAGAACAAAATCTTGGGGAATTAAGGGTTTGGTTTGATACAAAAGAAAAAAAAAGAGCTAAAGACAGAAGAGAACTCAGATGGTAATACTACCAATAACATCTTATATTTCTTCAAGATTGGCTAACAAGAAACAATGCCAAATTTAAATGGTTAAAACAATAAAAAATTATTTCTCACTCATGCAAGAGTTCAACATGGATATTTTTGTGTAGCAGTTCTTTCGTCAGCAGCAATGTAAGGATTCAGGCTCCTTTTAGCTTGTGGCTTTGCCCCCCTCTAGGTCCTTGAACTCCTTACCCTTCAGCCAAAAGATGAGGAAAGCACATGGAAAAATCATGGTCAGAAGGTTTTACGGTCAGTCCTGGAAATGATGTGTATCACTTCTGCCCACATACCATTAACAAAATTCAGTCACCCAGGTACACCAAAATGCAAGATACAACTAGTCAGGAACTGTCACATCTTATGTTTGTATCATACAGTTATTAGAGGACTGTCATACTTCACTATGTAGTACAGTTTCACAGAAGGCAATAAAGCACAGTGGTTGAATGTATGAACTCTTGAGTTAAAATCACTTGGATTTGTTTCCTGGCTTCACTATTTGTAGCACCAGTGTTACCTAGGATAAATTAATTCACCTCTCTCTACTTCACCTGTAAAATGGTGATAATAACAAAATCTAACCCATAGGATTGTTAGGAAGATTAAATGAGTTTAATAAATGTAAAGTATTTAAATAGTGCCTGGCATATGTCTGGCATGTAGTAAGTTCTCAGTAAAGATTAGCCATTATTATCATATTAGAACTATCACATTAGGGCTGTAGCAATTTAATGGTGAAGCGGATATTAAATAACGTGAAATGTAGAAAGGTGGTAGCAGAGGCCAGAGAAGAAAAAGCCATCAATTTCTCCGTTAAGCTATATGAATAATTGCAGAAAATTCTGCTTTTTTACAGTTGTTTAGCACCAGCTAAATAGGAGGTGAAAAACACAGGATTCCCGACTCACAGCAATTTTCAGTTAATATGCTTAGAACTGCAAAATAAATAACCTCTAAGCAAATCAGATGGCATTTCAGTCAAGTTAAATCCTAGAAGGTTCAGATGGGGTCTTTTTCCAAAGGTGTCATATTGAGGTAAGTAAACCATGCCCTGGAGAAAGAGTGCTTATCAATTTGAGATTCACTTTCTATCCTTCCTTCTCTCAGGACAAAATCTTTTAGTAGGTCACAACCGGAGGACCTGAGTCAGTTCATTTCGCCTGAGCAAGTACTTGACTGTACTTATGTACATTAGTGTAAGCATGAATATTGCCTATGAGCGTTTCTTTATTTTTGGAAGGCTCTCTTCCCTCTCCAGCTTCTATGCTCCCTCCCCACCTCCATTTAAAAATCCTTCCATTTTGCCACTCTTGTGGTTTCTTGGTAAATGTTCAAATATCCTTTTTATAAAACATTTTATTTTAAAATTAAAGCTTTTGCTATGACGTAATTGTAGATACACATGCAGTTGTAAGTAATAATACAGACACCAAGTAACCCTTTACCCACCCAGTTTCCCCCAATAGTAACATGATACTAGTACAATATGGTATAATATAGCACAATATCACAACCAGAATATTGACATTGATACAGTCAAGATACAAAACATTTCCATCAACACAAGGAGCCCTCTTTTGCCCATTTATAACCACACCCACTTCCCACCTACCCCAAGCCCTTCCTCAATTCCTAGCAATCACTAATTTGTTCTCTATTTTTATCATTTCATCATTTCAAGTATGTCATGTAAATGAAATCATAGATATGCAAACTTTGGTCATTGGCTTTTTTCACTCAGCATAATTCTCTGGTGATATTATTCCAGGTTATTGAGTGAATCAATAGTTTGCTGCTTTTTATTGCTGAGTAGTGTTCCATGGTATAGGTGTACCATTTTGTCGTGTCATAGACCTGCTAAAGGACATCTGTTTTTGTTTTTTTTTCTAGTTTTTGGCTACTACAAATAAAGCTACTATAAATATTCATTTACAGGTTTTTGTGTGAATTTATGTCTTCAGTCCTCTGGGATAAATCCCCAAGAGTATATTTGTTAGGCTGGAAAATATCTGCATGTTTAGATTTTTAAGACCACTATTAAATTATTTTATTATTTTTAAACTAATTAACTATTTTCCAAAATGGCTGTACCACTAATGTTTATTTTACATTTCTACCAGCAGTGTATGAGTTATCTAGATTCTCCTCATTCTCACCAACATTCGGTGGTGTCACTATTTTTTTAAGCCATGCTGGTAGGTGTTTAGTGATATTAATTATGTTTTTTTACATTTCCCTAATGGCTAATGATGCTGAGCATCTTTACATGTGTTCATCTACCATCTGTATATCTTCTCTGATGAACTGTTTCTTCATGTCTTTTACCATTCCCATGCTCTGACTGGATTCTTGCCTTTTTACTGTTGGTCTTGAGAGGTCTTTATATATCCTGGATGCAGAATATATTTTGTCGAAGATACACCTATCTTTTGTCAGATATGTGGTTTCAAATATTTTCTCCTACTCTGTAGCTTCTCTTATCATCCTCTTAACAGAGTCTTTTACTGACCAAAAGTTTAAAACTTTTATCAAATCAAGTTATCAGTCCTTTCTTTTATGAATCATGTTTTTGGTATCAAGCCTAAGAATTCTTTGCCTGGTCCTTGTGTCCCAGAGCTTTTCTCCTGTTTTTTTTTTTGTAAAAGCTTTATAGTTTTACATTTTACATTTGGTTTTGTGATCCATTTTGAATTAATTTTTGTGTAATGTGTGACATGATTGTCTATCCAAAAGAACTGACAAAAATATTCCTAGAACTAATATTATAGCAAGTTGTCCAGATACAAGGTTAAGAAACAAAAGTCAGTTACTTTTTTATATACCAACAATGAACAAGTGGAATTTGAAATTAAAAGCACAATACAATTTACATTAGCATCCTCCAAAATGAAATACTTAAGTATAAATCTAACAAGATACGAACAAGAGCTATGTGAGAAAAACTACAAAACTCTGATGAATGAATTCAAAGAACTAAATAAATGGTGAGGTATTTCATGTTCATGGAAAGGGAGACTCAATATTATCAAGATATCAGTTCTTCCCAGCTTGATCAATAGATTCAATGCCATCCCAATCAAAATCCCAGCAAGTTGTTATATGGATATCGACAAACTGATTCTAAAGTTTATATGGAGAGGCAAAAGACCCAGGATAGCTAATATAATATTGAAGAAGAACAAAATTGGAAGACTGACACTACCCAATTTCAAGATTTTATATAAAGCTACAGTAATCAAATCAGTGTGGTATTAGCCAAATAATAGGTAAATAGATCAATGGAAAAGAATAGATAGCCCAGAAATAGACCTCATAAATGCAGTCAACTTATCTTTGACAAATGAGCAAAGGCAATACAGTGGAGCAAGAATAATGGAAATTTTCATTTTCTAAAATGTGGGCACAGGATGCTATAGTGCCAGGTCAGGCTCTGGGTGAAAAATAGTGGGAGATTTCCATATATCACCTGTGGTGTGTTTCCCTACCTTAAAGACAAGAGGTCCACATCAACCATCAAAAAGCAAACCCCCTTCACACTGGGCAGAAGGTGCTTTCTAGGGAGGACAGTTCTATTTGCAACCTCCTCAAGCTCCACTTCTCCCACACCCATTCCTGAAGACTCATCTCTCTATTTAACTTGATAGGAACTCCAAAAGAAGAGTTGAGACGGCTCAGAAGTTTAAAGTGGGTGTCAATTTATATCTGGATATGTTAAAGAGGAGGTCAACCAGGAAGAGTCATGGCAAGAGAATAACACATAGTTGCCTCATATTACCCAAGCATAAACCACATTTATCATAGTAAGATACTCAGGCAGCAGGATCAAGGTATTTCTTTGACCAGCAGATCCACATTAGTAAAGAGACTTTAAATATCCAGAAAGTTGGATAAAAATTATACACATCAGCCAGCCCTCCAACTTAATATTTAAGACAATGGATCCAAGAACAACCAGATAGACAATGAGGAGAAGACTGGACTAGATAGATTTTTCCTAATTTATAAATGCATAGAAATAAAAATGAGGCCTATGAAAATTTTCTGCAGTGTCAAATTCAAATATCACTTTTATGATACAAATAGACAGCACAGTTTTGAAGAACATTTACTACAGGAAATTTTTTAAAGCTTTTCCCTGTATTTCCCCAAATCCAGGAAGATATAGCTTCTATGAATCAGGAAGTAAAAGATGAGACAACAGACTGGGATAAAAGGGGAGTTGGCTGGGAACAAAGTGAAAGATCAGAAAGAAACAAAAAAATGTATCTGCAGAATTGAAGACATTGTCATAAGTAATAAATTGCAGATTTAGAAAAAAGTTCTGGCAATAAGGAAGCTATACCAGGGTAACTACTATAATTAAAAAAAAGGAAAAATTGAACTATGAAAGAGAAGATCATAGAAATAGAATGCAGAGGACAAATGAAAGAGAAGTGACACTTCAGACCTAATAGAAGAAAATTTCTGGTCAGAAGAAAGACTGATATATATAGACTGAGCAGTCTCATCTTAATGAAAAGACATCATGATAAAAAGAGACTCCTCTTTAAATATACTCCCATGACATTAGGTAGGGAATTGCAAGCAAGAGGAAAGATCCTAAAGGCTTTAGGAAAAATAAAACAGATTTCCTATCCTAGAATAAGAATTGAGCTTGTCTTAGACACCTTATAATAAACAAAATAAACATCTCGTAATAAACTAGAGCAAAACAGAACACCATCCACAGTTTTCAGGAAGAAAAAAAGACTGAGGCTCAAGAATTTCATACAAAAACAAATTTGTGTGTGAAGGCAGTAGAAATACGTCTCAGTTATGAAAGGCCTTAGGACATATGCCACTCATCTGTTCTCCTTAAATAAACTGAGATAAAATAAACAAATAAACTGATAAAAAAATAAAAGACATATTTCAGCTAAATGAGAGATAAGGCAAATATAAAACTTAATAATGGCATTGAAGGATTAGTTGTAAACATCAGAGACAATGAAATATAGAATTAATGAAAAGTTTTTTAAATGATTTCAAAACAAGAAGCAAAGATCACTTTTAAAAAAGGACGTATAGTATAAAAACATTTAAGAATAACCCGGACGTTGGGTGGATAGGGTATTAATTTCTTTGTATTACACATTATACTTTCTTTGGTACAGTAATCAATAAGGAAATATGAATTTATTTATTTAATATGATGGTAATCATTAGTAGAATGATAAAAATGGGTATTATCAACATTGCTAGAATAATTAGGTATATTTTAGTTTTCATAAGATAAAACTAAGAATCAATAGAAATATCAAAGATCAGAAAGATCAAAGATCAGAACCCGTGTCCCCTGCCAATGCAGGGGACACGGGTTCGTGCCCCAGTCTGGGAAGATCCCACATGCCGCGGAGCAGCTGGGCCCATGAGCCATGGCCGCTGAGCCTGCGCATCCGGAGCCTGTGCCCCACAACGGGAGAGGCCACAACAGTGAGAGGCCCGCGTACCGCAAAAAAAAAAAAATCAAAATGACATGTTAACATGTACAAAGATGTCAGCTATGATGGTAACAATCAAATGGGTTAAAATTTTCAACTAAAATACATAAATATTCTCAGATTGAGTCAAAATACAAAGTCAATTATGTGCTCTTTACAAGGAGTCACACTGTCAAACAAAATAAGAATGTTTTAAAGTAAAATAATACTATGTCAGACAAAGTAAAAAAAAAAAAAAAGGACAAAAGAAAAACAAAAGCAGATATTATATTATTAATGCTGGTCAGAGTAGAACCCAAGGTAAGGAAAGAGCACTAAAGAGGGAAAGATTGATTATTTTGTTTTTATAAAGGATAACTCTATAACAGACATAAGTGGTTGTGTATATAACCTATCATCAAAATGTATAAACAACTATAAAATAGACAATAAAAATTCTATTAGTGTTTGATATGTTGAGTTGGTAAAACATTAATAAGTTTATATGGTATCTGAACAGCACAGTTTTTAAAGTTTAATTGTTACATATATATGTATATTTTTAACTCTGTACCCCATCAACAGAGGATAAATATTTTTCAAGAATTCATGGGGAGACAGCTTCAAGATGGCAGAAGAGTAAGACGTGGAGATCACCTTCCTCCCCACAAATACATCAGAAATAATCTACATATGGAACAACTCCTACAGAACACCTACTGAACGCTGGCCTCAGACCTCCCAAAAGCAAGAAACTCCCCATGTACCTGGGTAGGGCAAAAGAAAAAAGAAAAAACAGAGACAAAAGAATAGGGACGAGGCCTGCACCAGTGGGAGGGAGCTGTGAAGGAGGAAAGGTTTCCACACACTAGGAAGCCCCTTCTTAGGTGGAGACTGTGGGTGGCAGAGGGAGGAAGCTTCAGAGCTGCGGAGGAGAGTGCAGCAACAGGGGTGCAGAGGGCAAAGCGGGGAGACTCCCGCACAGAGGATTGGTGCCGACCAGCACTCACCAGCCCGAGAGGCTTGTCTGCTCACCCGCCAGGATGGGTGGGGGCTGGAAGCTGAAGCTCGGTCTTCGGAGGTCGGATCCCAGAGAGAGGACTGGGATTCCTGCGTGAACACAGCCTGAAGAGGGCTAGTGCCCCACGGCTAGCTGGGAGGGAGTCCGGGAAAAAGTCTGGAGCTGCCGAAGAGGCAAGAGACTTTTTCTTGCCTCTTTGTTTCCTGGTGCACGAGGAGAGGGGATTCAGAGCACTGCTTAAAGGAGCTCCAGAGATGGGCACGAGCCGCAGCTATCAGCGCGGACCCCAGAGAGGGTAATGAGACACTAAGGCTGCTCCTGCAGCCACCAAGAAGCCTGTGTGCAAGCACCAGTCACTATCCACACCTTGCCTCCCAGGAGCCTGTGCAGCCCGCCACTGCCAGGGTCCCATGATCCAGGGACAACCTCTCCGGGAGAACACACGGCATGCCGCAGGCTGGTGCAACGGCACGCCGGGCTGTGCCACCGCAGGCTCACCCCGCATTCCGTACCCCTCCCTGCCCCCAGCCTGAGTGAGCCAGAGCCCCCAAATCAGCTGCTTCTTTAACCCCATCCTGGCTGGGTGGGAACAGATGGCCTCAGGTGACCTACACGTAAGAGGCAGGGCCAAATCGAAAGCTGAATCCCAGGAGCTGTGCGAACAAAGAAGGAAAAGGGAAATTTCTCCCAGCAGCCTCAGGAGCAGCGGATTAAATCTCCACAATCAACTTGATGTACCCTGCATCTGTGGAATACCTCAATAGACAACGAATCATCCCAAATTGAGGAGGTGGACTTTGGAATATATACTTTTTTTCCCTTTTTCTCTTTTTGTGAGTGTGTATGTATATGCTTCTGTGTGTGATTTTGTCTGTATAGCTTTGCTTTTACCATTTGTCCTAGCGTTCTGTCTGTCCATTTGCTTTTTGTTTTTTAGTACAGTTTTTAGTGCTTATTATCATTGGTGGATTATTTTTTTTGGTTTGGTTGCTCTCTTCTTTTTTCTTTCTCTTTTTTTAAATTACTTTTCAAAAAAATTTTAATAATTATTTTTTATTTTAATAACTTTTTAATTTAATCTTCTTCTTTCTTTTTTTCTTTTTTTTCTCCCTTTTATTCTGAGCCATGCAGATGACAGACTCTTAGTGCTCCAGCCAGGCGCCAGGGCTGTGCCTCTGAGGTGGGAGAGCCAAGTTCAGGACACTGGTCCACAAGAGACCTCCCAGTTACATGTAATATCAAACAGTGAAAAATCTCCCAGAGATCTCCATCTCAATGCCAAGACCCAGCTCCACTCAATGACCAGCAAGCTACAGTGCTGCACACCCTATGCCAAACAACTAGCAAGACAGGAACACAACCCCACCCATTAGCAGAGAGGCTGCCTAAAATCATAATAAGGCCACAGAAACCCCAAAACACACCACCAGTCGTGGATCTGCCCACCAGAAAGACAAGATCCAGCCTCATCCACCAGAACACAGGCACTAGTCCCCTCCACCAGGAAGCCTACACAACCCACTGAACCAACCTTAGCCATTGGGGACAGACAACAAATACTACGGGAAATACAAACCTGCACCCTGTGAAAAGAAGACCCCAAACACAGTAAGTTAAGCAAAATGAGAAGACAGAGAAACACACAGCAGATGAAGGAGCAAGATAAAAACCCACCAGACCTAACAAATGAAGAGGAAATAGGCAGTCTACTTGAAAAAAATTCAGAATAATGATAGTAAACATGATCCAAAATCTTGGAAATAGAAGGGAGAAAATACAAGAAACGTTTAACAAGGACCTAGAAGAACTAAAGAGCAAACAAACAGTGATGAACAACACAATAAATGAAATTTAAAATTCTCTAGAAGGGATCAACAGTAGAATAACTGAGGTAGAAGAACGGATAAGTGACCAGGAAGATAAAATAGTGGAAATAACTACTGCAGAGCAGAATAAAGAAAAAAGAATGAAAAGAACTGAGGACAGTCTCAGAGACCACTGGGACAACATTAAATGCACCAACATTCGAATTATAGGGGTTCCAGAAGAAGAAGAGAAAAAGAAACGGACAGAGAAAATATTTGAAGAGATTATAGTTGCAAACTTCCCTAATATGGGAAAGGAAATAGTTAATCAAGTCAGGGAAGCAAAGGGAGTCCCATACAGGATAAATCCAAGGAGAAACACGCCAAGACACATATTAATCAACTATCAAAAATTAAATACAAAGAAAAAATATTAAAAGCAGCAAGGGAAAAACAACAAATAACACACAAGGGAATCTCCATAATGTTAACAGCTGATCTTTCAGCAGAAACTCTGCAAGACAGAAGGGAGTGGCAGGACATATTTAAAGGGATAAAGGAGAAAAACCTAAAACCAAGATTACTCTACCCAGCAAGGATCTCATTGAGATTTGACAGAGAATTTAAAACCTTTACAGACAAACAAAAGCTAAGAGAATTCTGCACCACCAAACCAGCTTTACAGCAAATGCTAAAGGAACTTCTCTAGGCA
The DNA here is from genome assembly GCF_949774975.1 of Lagenorhynchus albirostris. Taxonomy (NCBI): domain Eukaryota; kingdom Metazoa; phylum Chordata; class Mammalia; order Artiodactyla; family Delphinidae; genus Lagenorhynchus; species Lagenorhynchus albirostris. The sequence continues at coordinate 70,235,915 of NC_083097.1, forward strand.
GGAAACACGAGAGAAGGAAAAGACCTACAATAACAAACCCAAAACAATTAAGAAAATGGTAATAAGAACATACATATCTATAATTACCTTAAATGTAAATGGAGTAAATGTTCCAACCAAAAGACATAGACTGGCTGAATGGATACAAAAACAAGACCCGTATATATGCTGTCTACAAGAGACCTACTTCAGACCTACGGACACATACAGACTGAAAGTGAGGGGATGGAAAAAGATATTCCATGCAAATGGAAATCAAAACAAAGCTGAAGTAGCAATTCTCATATCACACAAAATAGACTTTAAAACAAAGACTATTACAAGAGACAAAGAAGGACACTACATAATGATCAAGGGATCAATCCAAGAAGAAGATATAACAATTGTAAATATTTATGCACCGAACATGGGAGCACCTCAATACATGAGGCAAATACTAACAGCCATAAAAGAGGAAATCGACAGTAACACAATCAGAGTAGGGGACTTTAACACCCCACTGTCACCAATGGACAGATCATCCAAAATGAAAATAAATAAGGGAACACAAGCTTTAAATGATACATTAAAAAAGATGGACTTAATTGATATTTATAGGACATTCCATCCAAAAACAACAGAATACACATTTTTCTCAAGTGTTCATGGAACATTCTTCAGGATAGATCATATCTTGGGTCACAAATCAAGCCTTGGTAAATTTAAGAAAATTGAGGACTTCCCTGGTGGGGCTTCCCTGGTAGCGCAGTGGTGGGAGTCCACCTGCCGATGCAGGGGACACGGGTTTGTGCCCCAGTCCGGGAAGATCCTTCATGCCGCAGAGCGGCTGGGCCCGTGAGCCATGGCCACTGGGCCTGCACATCAGGAGCCTGTGTTCTGCAACAGGAGAGGCCACAGCAGTGAGAGGCCCATGTACTGTAGAAAAAAATACAGAAAATTGAAATCGTATCAAGTATCTTTTCTGACCACAGTGCTATGAGAATAGATATCAATTACAGGAAAAAAATCTGTAAAAAATACAAACACATGGAGGCTAAACAATACACTACTTAATAATGAAGAGATCACTGAAGAAATCAAAAAATACCTAGAAACAAATGACAATGAAAACACGACGACCCAAAACCTATGGGATGCAGCAAAAGCAGTTCTAAGAGGGAAGATTATAGCAATACAATCCTACCTTAAGAAACAAGAAACATCTCAAATAAACAACCTAACCTTACACCTAAAGCAATTAGAGAAAGAAGAACAAAAAAACCCAAAGTTAGCATAAGGAAAGAAATCATAAAGAACAGAGCAGAAATAAATGAAAAAGAAATGAAGGAAACAATAGCAAAGATCAATAAAACTAAAAGCTTGTTCTTTGAGAAGATAAACAAAATTGATAAGCCATTAGCCAGACTCATCCAGAAAAAAAGGGACAAGACTCAAATCAATAGAATTAGAATGAAAAAGGAGAAGTAACAACTGACACTGTAGAAATACAAAGGATCATGAGACATTACTACAAGCAACTCTATGCCAATAAAATGGACAAACTGGTAGAAATGGACAAATTCTTAGAAATGCACAACCTTCTGAGGCTGAACCAGGAAGAAATAGAAAATATGAACAGACCAATCACAAGCACTGAAATGGAAACTGTGATTAAAAATCTTCCAACAAACAAAAGCCCAGGACCTGATGGTTTCCCAGGTGAATTCTATCAAACATTTAGAGAAAAGCTAACACCTATCCTTCTCAGACTCTTCCAAAATATAGCAGAGGGAGGAACACTCCCAAACTCATTCTACGAGCCCACCATCACCCTGATACCAAAACCAGACAAAGATGTCACAAAGAAAGAAAACTACAGGCCAATATCACTGATGAACACAGATGCAAAAATCCTCAGTAAAATACTAGCAATCAGAATCAACAGCGCATTAAAAGGATCATACTCCATGATCAAGTGGGGTTTATCCCAGGAATGTAAGGATTCTTCAATATACGCAAATCAATCAATGTGATAAACCATAATAACAAATTGAAGGAGAAAAAACATATGATCATCTCAATAGATGCAGAGAAAGCTTTCGACAAAATTCAACACTCATTTATGATAAAAGCCCTCCAGAAAGTAGGCATAGAGGGAACTTTCCTCAACATAATAAAGACCATATATGACAAACCCACAGCAAACATCATTCTCAATGGTGAAAAACTGAAACATTTCCTCTAAGATCAGGAAAAAGACAAGGTTGCCCACTCTCACCACTCTTATTCAACATAGTTTGGAAGGTTTAGCCACAGCAATCGGAGATGAAAAAGAAATAAAAGGAATCCAAATCGGAAAAGAAGAAGTAAAGCTGTCACTGTTTGCAGATGACATGATACTATACATAGAGAATCCTAAAGATGCTACCAGAAAACTACTAGAGCTAATCAATGAATTTGGTAAAGTAGCAGGATACAAAATTAATGCACAGAAATCTCTTGCATTCCTATACACTAATGATGAAAACTCTGAAAGTGAAATTAAGAAAACACTCCCATTTACCATTGCAACAAAAAGAATAAAATATCTAGGTATAAATTTACCTTAGGAGACAAAAGACCTGTATGCAGAAAATTATAAGATACTGAAGAAAGAAATTAAAGATGATACCAACAGATGGAGAGATATACCATGTTCTTGTATTGGAAGAATCAACATTGTGGAAATGACTATACTACCCAAAGCAATCTACAGATTCAATGCAATCCCTATCAAAGTCCCTATCAAACTGCCACTGGCATTTTTCACAGAACTAGAACAAAAAATTTCATAATTATGTATGGAAACACAATAGACCCCGAATAGCCAAAGCAATCTTGAGAAAGAAAAACGGAGCTGGAGGAATCAGGCTCCCTGACTTCAGATTATACTACAAAGCTACAGTAATCAAGACAGTATGGTACTGGCACAAAAACAGAAATATAGATCAGTGGAACAGGGTAGAAAGCCCAGAAATAAACCCACACACATATGGTTACCTTATCTTTGATAAAGGAGGCAGGAATGTACAGTGGAGAAAAGACAGCCTCTTCAATAAGTGGTGCTGGGAAAACTGGACAGCTACATGTAAAAGAATGAAATTAGAACACTCCCTAACACCATACAAAAAAATAAACTCACAATGCATTAAAGACCTAAATGTAAGGCCAGACACTATCAAACTCTTAGAAGGAAACATAGGCAGAACACTCTGTGACATAAATTACAGCAAGATCCTTTTTGACCCACCTCCTAGAGAAATGGAAATAAAAACAAAAATAAACAAATGGGACCTAATGAAACTTCAAAGCTTTTGCACAGCAAAGGAAACCATAAACAAACCAAAAGACAACCCTCAGAATGGGAGAAAATATTTGGAAATGAAGCAGCTGACAAAGGATTAATCTCCAAAATTTATAAGCAGCTCATGCAGCTCAATATCAAAAAAACAAACAACCCAATCCAAAACTGGGCAGAAGACCTAAAAAGACATTTCTCCAAAGAAGATATACAGATTGCCAACAAACACATAAAGGAATGCTCAACATCATTAATCATTAGAGAAATGCAAATCAAAACTACAATGAGATATCATCTCACACTGGTCAGAATGGCCATCATCAAAAATCTACAAACAATAAATGCTGGGGAGGGTGTGGAGAAAAGGGAACCCTCTTGCACTTTTGGTGGGAATGTAAATTGATACAGCTACTATGGAGAATAGTATGGAGGTTCCTTAAAAAACTAAAAATAGAACTACCATATGACCCTGCTATCCCACTACTGGGCATATACCCTGAGAAAACCATAATTCAAAAAGAGTCATGAACCAAAATGTTAATTGCAGCTCTATTTACAATAGCCAGGACACGGAAACAGCCTAAGTGTCCATCAACAGATGAATGGATAAAGAAGATGTGGCACATATATACAATGGAATATTACTCAGCCATAAAAAGAAACGAAATTGAGCTATTTGTAATGAGGTGGATAGACCTAGAGTCTGTCATACAGAGTGAAGTAAGTCAGAAAGAAAAAGACAAATACCGTATGCTAACACATATATATGGAATTTAAGAAAAAAAAATGTCATGAAGAACCTAGGGGTAAGGCAGGAATAAAGACGCAGACCTCCTAGAGAACGGACTTGAGGTTATGGGGAGGGGGAAGGGTGAGCTGTAACAGGGCGAGAGAGAGTCATGGACATATACACACTAACAAACGTGGTAAGGTAGATAGCTAGTTGGAAGCAGCCGCATGGCACAGGGAGATTGGCTTGGTGCTTTGTGACAGCCTGGAGGGGTGGGATAGGGAGGGTGGGAGGGAGGGAGACACAAGAGGGAAGAGATATGGGAACATATGTATATGTATAACTGATTCACTTTGTTATAAAGCAGAAACTAACACACCCTTGTAAAGCAATTATACCCCAATAAAGATGTTTAAAAAAAAATAATTACTGGATTAAAGTTATCAAAAGTACAATTATAAAATATTTTTAAAATAAATATAAATTTTCTGTTCTTCGAATTTATCTATAGGCTTGAAAATTTTCATAATAAAGTTTGGAAAGCTACAATGTGAGAACTATATAAATTTGAGTTTGTCTCCTTCTGCTCTCTTTGCCCTGCACTGGATGAAGGAAAGCCCTTCATGGACAACTTTAGCATTTGTCATGATGAGAACAAATTCCACAGTGTATACTACCCAGAGGAATTGTGTGCTTTGAAATAATTTGGGAGATCACTCCTGGCGGCACTTTGGAGATTTGTTTTTTAACTAATTTATGCTTATAAAGTATGGCCTTTAAGAGCATGTGGCCATTCAAACCATTTATATACGCTTTAACACAATCACAATAGAGTTATTCATGTGGTTATTTGAAGTCTGGTGGTATAATCCTCTCATATGATAGTGTGCTTTTGTGAGTTAAAAGTCAACATTAAAAAGTCGCATGGAATTAATTTAGGTTCTGTATGATTTATCACTCAGCTGGCTATTGTTGACTATACTGTCATGAGAGAGGAGGGTTAAGTGGGAAGAAAAATGCCAGGGTTCTCCTTTTAAATAGAATTAAAATCTTAAATCTTTAGGACTATTCTGCTCAGAAGAACATGTACCCTTTGGTGTGAATTCAGGATTTAAATGCTAAATTCAAAAGCTCAGGACAACTTGACTTTTTTTATTTTTAGATGTGAGAACAAATGGTAAAACTGTGTCAGAATATTAAGAGGTGAGTACTCTCTCAATTCAAAATGGCACATTGTTACCAGTAGTGATTCAGGTAAATAGATACTTTTCAGTTGGACTTCCCATCCCATATCTGTTCCTTGAGTTGGTCAGTGTTAAAATACAGTTCCAAATCTTTGATAATTTCTGTCTCCTTTCCAAATTTCTATAGCAGTTACCACTTCATTTTCTTTTTCAACCTTGTTTTTCTTTTCCTTCCTGTTTCAACCAAGTAACCTCATTATGTACTTAACAAATTAACAATTTTTCAGTGGTTGAATAAGAGAAAGTTCAAGAATATCTTTTGAGAATCTAGAAATGTGATATTCTTAAATCTTGCAACCAAAAATTAGTTTTCAAAGAATATATGATTTTAAATTTTGAGTTTGCAAGGCTCATTCAACACTTACTAGCCTTTGGTTTCACTAATAACATCAAAATAATGAAAGTTAATCATGGACATGTTAAATTTCTCACTTTAAACTTTTTTTGCTTTGTGTCATTTATCTAGTTTCTATATAAATGTCTAAATTTAATGGTTGAGAGCACAGACCTAATGAACTATATCCTTAGAAGTGTTTTCCCTCTGGTGAAGTTCAATAAACTGTTGAAGTATTACTGCTTCTAGGAATTAACATTTTTTACCCTAATAATTAAAGTAGCTGGGAATAGAACAGTTAACTATAGTTGTGCCTACTGAGTTCATCTCTCAAGATGAGATAAGAAGGAAAGAATAAAACTTCTTAAAATGCCCTTTGTTAATCGTCACAGATTGGAAAAGAAGAAAAGTGTACTTTGGAAAAGCTGACACTAAATATTTTTCTGCCCACATATAAGTTATTTATCTTTATGTTGAAAGATTTAAAGAGATAAAATACTGCAAATAAAATAGTATCCAATCAAAACAGTTGCCAAATTTTCAGGTTAAACACAGCCCCTTCCTTTCTGCCTTAATATTTTTTACTTTTATAGTATATCCTCTAAAAAAAAATCATGCACTCGGAGTAGTATATTTTAGGATGAATGCTTTGATTTCAGCTTCTGGAAAAAATTTAAAAGAAAGGGAAAAATTTTAGCAATAGGATTTTGATAATAAAACATATTTCCTTAAATTTTATTCCAATCTTATTTAGATTTAACAAAATCTTACAAAGGACTTATACCTCACAAAAAATATTTATGTATGTTTGAGATGAAAATGACAGATGTTTGTAGACATGAAAAATAAATAAAAGGCATTCTGAGTCTGAAAGACTATTTCATATTAGAACATTTGATTAAGGCTACAAAGTCTGTTATACTTTGATACGAGGAAACCTTTTCTTAAAATCACTCAGAACAACCAACTTTGCCCATAAAAACTTCATTATGCCAATCTTTCTGTTTCATTGCCTTAGTCACTACAATTGGGTTGAATACCTGTTAAAGCAAACAATTCTTTCGTGTTAAACACCTCTCTGTCCTCTTTCTTGAGTTAACCAAGAACTACCTATGCCATGGTGTCCCTAGATCAGTGACTAGGAGACACTTAGCTTTTGGTAATTGTATTTTATTCCTGTGTGCCTTGCACTGATAACCTAATTTTACATGTAAGCTAAATCTTTACCTTACATCCTTAGGGAAGTGATTAAGAAGATCCCACAGAGTGCCCCCTCAAAAAGATGAAATGGACTTATACCAAGATATATTATTATAAAAATTTTAGTACACTGGAGATAGTGTTTTAGAAAAACAATATGTCACATAACAAGAATCAAAAGTCAAAATTGTTGCATACTTCTCATTGGAATAGAAGAAGTTCAAAGTCAATTGAGATACACCTTCAAAATTCTGAAGGAAAATGACTTCTAACTTAACATTCTATATCAAGCCAGATTATAATCAAGTTTCAGGGTAGAATAAATAAATTTCAGGCAGGCAAGTTCTAAAAAATGTATTTTCCTTGTTCTCTTCTCTCAGGAGGCTACTGGAGGCTGAGTTCTACCAAAATGAGGGAACAAACCAAGAAAACCTGGCAAACCAAAAACAGTACTTCCAACCCAACAGAGATGAAGGTAATAAACATGATGCTTGTGAAGGGAGATCTCAGGATGAAAATTTCAGATAGAGAGGATAACCCATTCATATTGGAGCATGGCAGAAGGTTCTTCAGAAACTCCATTAGGAAGATGAAATATTAATTTCTGAATATCTGATGCATTTGAACATTTTGAGAGCAAATGTAGACTTTTTGATAGAAGTTTGGATGTAATCATAGATAAATACATAGAAAATTAAGCAAATAAGAAAAGAAAAATATTAGCTCTAGACAAATAGAAGTTAAGCAGTAAAGAGAGATTAATCATGATTTCCTTCCTGGCCCAGCTGAGATAGTGTTTAAAGTATATTAGTACAGCCACTCCAGCTCTATCTTAGTGACTGTTTCCATGATGCTTCTGTTTTGTATACTTTTAACTTTCAACCTATTTATGTCTTTGTGAAGTGTGTCTCTTTACACAACACATGGTTAGACCATGGGGTTTTTAAAAAATCCATTCTGCCAATCCTTGCCTTATGACTAGAGTATTTAATCCATCTACATGTAATGTAACTACTGATGAGGTAGGATTTATGCCTACCACTTTGATATTTGTTTTTTAAGATTTTTTTGTTTCTCTATTCCTCCTCTACTTCCTTTTATTTGTATGCTAAATAGATATTTTTTAAATACCATTTTAATTCACTTGTCATTTTTTTTTTGAGTTATTGTATCCGTGGTTGTACTCAGTATTACAATTAGCATCTTACTTTAAACAATCTAGTTTGGAATAATAACATTTTAATTTCAATACAACACAAAAACTTTGCTCCAGTATAGCTCTTGTTCCCTTTCCCCTCCTTTGTGCTATTACATTATTGTCATATAAATTACATATTCTACATTATAAGCTCATCAACACAGTTTTATAATTATTGCTCTATGCAGTTATCTTTTAAGTCAGTTAGGAGGAAAAAATAGTTACAAACAAAACTATATTTACACTGTCTTTCATATTTTTTATATAGTTACCTTTAAGAGTGTTCTTTATGTGGATTTGAGTTACTGTCTAGTGTTCTTTAATTTCAGCCTGAAGTACTCCCTTTATTATTTCTTGTAGTTCAGGCCTTCTAAGTCACAGATCTTCCAGTTTCTCTTTATCTGGGAATGTCTTTGTTTCTCTTTTATTTTTGAAGGATAGTTTTGCTAGATATTAAATTCTTGAATGACAGTCTTTTTCTTTCAGCACTTTGAATATGTCATCCCCATGCCTTCTGTCCTCCATAGTTTCTGATGACAAATTAAATATTTTATTGAGGATCCCTTGAAATGATGGTGTCCTCAGGTCTCTTAGGCTCTATTAATTTTTCTTCCATTTTTCCTTTTTTATTCCTAGGACTAAATAATCTCAATTGACTTACCTGGAAATTCACTGATTCTTCTGCAAATTCAATCTGTTGTTGAGTTCTTCTAGTGAATTTTTCATTCCAGCTATTTTGTTTCTCAACTCCAAAATTTCTATTTAGATCTTCTTATAATTTCTGTCTCTTCATTGATATTCTCTGTTCAGTGAGTTGTTACTCTCAGACTTCTTTTAATTCTTTTGATATAGTTTCCTTTAGTTCTTTAAAAATATTTATAAGAGCTGTTTTAAAGTCTTTGTCTAGTAGCCCAAACATCTGGGCTTCCTCAAGGACAATTTCTATTAACTATTTTTTTCCCTGTGGTTGGGCCATATTTTTGTGGAGCTTCGTTGTTTTGTTTCATTTTTATTTTGTATGTCTCATAATTTTAATTGAAAAGGAGACATTTACAAAGATATAATGGGACAATTCTGGAATTCAGGAACCCACTTCCTCTAGAGTTTATTGTTACTGTTACTTTGTTGCTACTTTTTGTTTATTGAATTTTACTGGACAAATTCTATCAAGTCTGTATATATTGTGGTGTTTAGCTACAGATATCTCTCCTTTGTTACCTTTGTAGTCAGCTAATGATTGGACATAGACTCCCTTAAATACCTTGAACCAATAAGACATCTATTTTTTACCCAAGGTCTCTGTGTGTATATTGGGGCTCTGGTAGTTTACCACTCTGCATTAGCTTTAACTTCCTGATTGCACAGAGCCTTATGGTCAGACAGAGGTGAGAGATAAGGATGTTCTCAGGTTTATTCTACAGAGGTGAGAGATAAGGGTGTTCTCAGGTTTTTTTCTGGGCGTGCAAATGGTCTTATTTCCCAGATATTCTTTTAAAGTCTTTTGGTCATTATCTTGTTTCCCCTAACTGGTATTGCTGATTCAGGCAGCTGCCATGTTGAACAATTTCCTCTGATTGTTTTTGATAAACACCCTAAGGATAAAACCTTTCCCATTGAACAAGCTCTGAGTCTAGTCAAATAATGACTAACCTTCTGAATAAGGATTTTCTTGGAACTTCCATACATATCAAATAGTAGCAATTCTCTGGGGAAGAAATATTTTGAGGAGCTTCACACCTGATCAGCCCTTTCATGAAGTGGCTGCTAGGCTGCTATTGTGGAGCTGGGGAGAGGAGGATGGGAGGTGGGCAAGTTAAAATGCTAGGAAGCTTATGTTCTTAGCAAGTTTCAGCAGTTTTTCTTGAATAAACACTCCTTAGATTCTTTCAAGTTAATTTACAGAGTTCTGAAAAAGTTGCTTTGAGAATTTTTGCCTTTGTTCTCATTGCTTTTATGGAGAGTGGATTTTCAGAAGCACTTACTCTGTCATTCTGGAAGTTCCACCCCTTAATACTGTTTAAATGATAAACACTGATTACTGCTTTAGCCAAAATTACATTGCACTGGCAGGATGGGTGGGGCTTGAATGTTTGAAGGGTGCTTTCATGTGATACAAACAGAAGGGTAGAAAGAAAACCAAGTTCTCATCTTCTTCAGTGGGACTTAAGAGAAAATGCCTCAAACTAAGAAATCAGGAGTTGGCATTTCAATAATATCATTTAGACACAAAGGAAGTAAATATGAAAACAATCAGCTTAAAGAGGTGAAAGTGTTTGTACTTTCTGAGGGGCAACAGAGAGGCAGAGATGCAGATATGAGATAGATCAAATTTATGAGCTCCTTGGATTCACCAGCAACCTGCATGATGCTATTGATGATTCTTCAGTTAGATCACCTGCCACAATTGCATTCTCATGGGCCATAGAGAAAAGGTTTTGAAAATCATAGGAGACAGCCTTGTTCGTCTCCATGGCAAGGACCATGTCATTGTGGCATTCTGCCTACAATGTAGAATGCTGAGGACTGATGCAGTGTCTACTGGTTCCTTGCGGGAAGGGGCCTTTCACCTCCTTCCCCTGGGCTCACCTCCATCACCAGTGGAGTGCAAGAAGCCACTGGATCTAATCAGCATTCATGTACCCCCAGAAGCTTAGTGTTTGGCAGGGCTCACAAGAGTGCAGCTTCCCGGTGGGCAGGTAGAGAGTGCCCTTACCATACACCCACTCACTGGCTGACTATGCGTGCAATGTCTTAAACCTTGGATGTCACCACTGCATTCCTAGTTTCTGGTTTCCCCAGCAGCTCCTTGGACAGTCTGGATGACACAATCTGGAAATGCTGAGGAATTGATATTCAGTGGAGCAAACTTTAAGCAAGGGGAGACAAAAACTGTTACATAACTTGTTTTCTTTTCCTATGACCCCTCTGAAGACATCCTACAAGACCAAGCAATCTGCTGCACTTACCACAGAGCTGAGACTAGCTAGCTGATGAACACCGTGTTGTTCCCCCCTCTTTCCCATCTTTATTTGTATTTTCCTATCACTACTAGGTTTCTGGGATTGTACCACTATATATATATATATATATATATATATATATATATATATATATATATATATAACATAAGCTTTTTCCTTGAACCCAGTTTTCTAGGGATCTCAAGCAAGGAGATTGTGGTTTTTCCTAACATACCTGGAAAACTATTTTTCTTTTCAGACTAAGTGCATGCATACTGTTAAAAAAAGTGGAATCTTAATCTTATATTTAAAAAAAGATTGAAAGAAGAAAAGAAAAGATACTAAAGAATGTGCTACATCTAAATGAGAAAATAAACCAAGAAAGACGATATCTGATCCAAAACCCATGGAATTCATTGGAAGGATGACAAAGAGAAGTCCTGGACTGGTAGCTGAGGCATGCATCTAGAGTAGAACAAGGAAATAGAGGTCTGCAGGAGGGAGATAGTAGGACAAAATGAAACTGGTTGCTTTTCTGATGTGTTATTCTAGAAAATAATATCATGAGGGTTTTATTCATGTAACTTTTGGAGTGTTGGGAAAGAATTAGCAATATGTACATAGAGAATCAAGCAAATAAAAAAAAGAAACAATTATTAATTTCAGAAAAAGCAAACAGTGCCTCATAAGAAAAAGTAATCAGAACACAATTTAGCTCAACAGTGAACAAGATTACATAATTATAGTAATGTGAACACTGAACATGTATTAGCCAAGATTTGTGACATAAATATAATGGGAAGAAGAGACATGGTGGAAGAGAGCTAAGTCCTCATCTGCCATCACAGGAAGTCAGGGGAAAGTGTCCAAAAAAGGATAAATGAAAAAATTTCCACAAAAGCGTACTATTTAGAAATATAGTAAAGCCATGAGAAAAAATTCAATGAGTTGAAAATTGTTGCCACTAGGACATGACGGCAAGAACTGCTGTTTTTCCTTTTTTTTTTTGAGTCATATAAATTATTTATGCCATTTACCCTTTTTAAAAAATAGACTTTACTTTTTTTAGAACAGTTTAAATTTACGGAAAACTTGAGAAGATTACACAGTGTCCATATAGTCCACACCCAGTTTCCCCTACTATTTAACATTGTATTTTAGTATCATAGTACCTTGCTTACAATTAATGAACAAATATTGGTACATTATTATTAGTCTAAGTCCATACTCTAGATTTTTTTAGTTTTTACCTAATGTCTCTTTTGTGTTTCAGGATCCCATCCAGGTTACCACATTATATTTAGTTGGCATGTTTCCATAGGCTCTCATGAGTGGAAAAATTGCTCAGACTTTTTTTTTTTTAATAACTTTAACAGTTGTGAGGAATACTGGTCAGGTATTTCGTAGGATGCCTCTCTAAGGAAATTGTCTGATGTTTTCCTCATGATTATTTTAGGGTTATGGGCTTTGGGGAAGAAGACCTCAGCAGTAACGTACCCTTTTCATCATATAACATCAGGTGTATGTACTGTCAACATGACTTATCACTGTTGATGTTGGACTTGATCATTGGGCTGGGTAGAGTTTGTCATGTTTCTCCACTGTAATCTCCCTCCTCCCTTCCATACTGTATTCTCCAATGACTATTTACACTATGTACATTTATTACTTTGATAGAATTTAAATTAAATGAAAATATGTAGATGTGTTCCAGATGTTTTATTTCTGAACTATGTGGTACATTTCTAGAACTGTGATCAGGAACATGCAAAAGTGCAAGACAAGTAGCCAACAAAGAGCCACAGTGAGCATGGAGGGACCTTTACACAACAAGAAAAAGAAGTGCAGCCTGTACCTGTGGTATGTCAGTATGAGCTGGAGCAAAGCCATCATCGGGTTCAGGATTAGCTATGGATTGGGGGTGAATGAGTGGATTAGAGATTAATGGGTAGTATCTCAGGGCCAGACAGTGAGAACTGAGATAGACTAAGTTGCCACAAAGCACTGAGGTGGATCAGACAAGTTCCCAGGCAAATGGTTTGAGTATCAGAAAGTCACAGATCTAACTGAGATTAATAATGGATCAGAAACTTAGGAAAGGAATCGGAATAACAGGAATGGAGGATTCTTTTAGAAAAACAAGCAAACAAAATTTGGCATCCTAAAGACATTTTGATTCAAGTCAGGGATAGTTTCTGAATATAGGAACCAGCCTACTTTATTATCTTCCTTGAGGATTTAAGCTGGAGTCCTTGAGGCTAGGTTGGATCTCTTGGCTGAAGTAGGGAATGAGAAAGCAGCATTTCTGGTGTAATATAAATCATATCTTTGTGATGTATGTCATAAAGTTTCGATCAAATGGCACAGTTAACATTTTATGTGTTTGATAAATTGAAGCTAGTATTTCTTCCATCTCCAGAAGTATATAAGTCTCTATTTTGAGCCAGAAGGAATAAAAAAACCTATTTTCTTCTGGGATGTTTTTCTAGAACTGATGGCCTCTAAAACAATAATCAAAATTGCTTTCCCACATAGTTTTATAAGGGACAGCGGAGGATGGCAAACCTTTGTCTAATCTAAATCACCCCTTTTGGGTGTTAAAACTATTCTTACGCAGACATAGAGGAATACTCTTCATTGTGATCTCCCTTCCCTTGCCCCTAGTTCATTCATCCACGGAAATGACTGGTTAGAAACGGGTTCTCAGAGCAGTTGTCCATCTTCACAGGGAAAAAAGCTGGTTGTTAATTGAATTAAATAATTAAGTACTTAAGGCTTACTTGTACCTCTAAAATGTCCTAGAACTCTACAAGGGATCAAGGCTACAAAGTAAGTTGGACACAGAGACTGACCTCAAGAAGCTCACATTCTAGTGAGGAATCAAGGCAAGAACACAGCCCTGCTCCCCAGTGTGATTAGTGCTCTGATTAGGATAAGCATATGATGCCCTGGAATTCTGGGAAGTATCTAACCCAGTCTTGAGGGTAAGAAAACTTGTTGGAATAAATAAAGATTTTTATTAAAGGAGTTGTTGCAGTTGGGGAAGGGAACTGTTGCAATAGGAGAAAGCTCAGACTGTAAGATCTGCAAACATCTGAAAGGCCATGCAAGAAAGGAATTTTCTTTTTATGGGGAGGGAGAGAAAGGCTAAAAGGAAACTGGTCTGGTGGAGTGAGATGAGCAGGTGGTGTGATGGGACAGTTGATAAAGGAAGGACTTTTCTTGCAGTCAGCTGATCACCTGGAGAGGCTGCTAAGGAGGTACTGTTCTGCTTCAAAGCCTTACAAAGTCCCAGGGGTGCAGCAAAGTTCAGGTGCATGGGGGAGGGAGAGAAGCCTGACGAAAGTTTGGTCAGGTCAAGGATTCTGTCCAGACTGGTCAGTGGGGACAAACAAACAGTTCAACAAACCATTTATGAGATGAAGAATGGGAAATTGGAGGGTCTGTGTCTGGCCTCACCCCAGGTAAACAAGGAGGGCATCAGTGATTCTTATCTAAGAAGAGAAAGTTTCGTTCTTTGCAGTAAGCTTTTTCTTGAAACATAAAAGAGCTGGGGGAAGGACTGGGGGAGATTTATTAATCATAACTTTTCCCAGGAGCACAGGGCTCAGGTCAAGTTCAACATTATCAATATCTAAACTGATACTATTATGAAAATCAAGGGAACATTAGAGACAAGGGAACAGCCATGAAGCAGGATAAACGTATATTCAGGGAACCTGAGGCATTGGTGAAGCTGATCTCAGGCTCCTGCAGCAATTCAGAAAGAAATGTCCACTTGAACTTTAATGAATGATAGTCAAATGCCCAAAAAGATGTTGGCCTGCAAGATGGAGTACACATGTTGTAAAAAGAAATCTAGGCAATGTGAGCCATGAAACTACTGAAAAGTTTTAGTAAGAAAGACAATGCACCTCAGTAGAGAAAGCAAAGTCATAATCAGATCAAGAAGGTGGACACTCACTTTGATCTTAGATATCAGATTTTTATATCTAGAAGGCAGAACTACATAAAACAGACCTATTTTCTGGACAATGATTTTTTTTAAAAAATATGATCCCAAAAGCATAGGCAAAAAGAGCAAAAAAAAGACAAATGGTAAAAACCCTCTGCAGAGCAAAGGAAATAATCAGCAGAGTGAAAAGGTCTGTGGAATGGGAGAAAATATTTGCAAATCGTACATCTAATATGGTATTAATATCCACGATTATGGAACTCGTAAAACTCAATAGTAAAAAACCCCCCAGATAATCTGACTTAAAAATGGGCAAAAGACCTGAACAGACATTTCTCAAAAGAAGACATACAAATGGCCAACAGGTATATGAAAAATTACTCAGCATCACTAACCATCAGGGAAATGCAAATCAAAACCACAATGAGATATCACCTCACATCCATTAGAATGACTACTACCTAAAAGACAAAAGAACAAAGATTAACAACAATGTGAAGAAAAGAGAATACTTGTACACTGTTGGTGGGAATGTAACTTAGTACAGACATTATGGAAAACAATATAGAGATTCCTCAAAGAATTGAAAATAGAGCTACCATATGATCCAGCATTCCCACCTCTGGGTATATATCCAAAGGAAATGAAATCAGTATCTAGAAGAAATATTGGTACTCCAATGTTCATTGTAGCAATATTCACAATAGCTATGATACTGAAACAACCTAAGTGTCCATCTACAAATGAATGGATAAAGAAAATGTGGTATAAATGGAAAATAGATAGCTAGTGGGAAGCTGCGGCATAGCACAGGGAGATCAGCTCGGTGCTTTGTGACCACCTAGAGGGGTGGGATAGGGAGGGTGGGAGGTAGAAGCAAGAGGGAGGAGATATGGGGATATATGTATATGTATATATATGTAGAAACTAACACAACATTGTAAAGCAATTATACTCTAGTAAAGATGTAAAAAAAAAAAAAGAAAATGTGGTACATACATACAATGAAATATTATTCAGCCTTAAAAAAAAATCATGCCATTTGTGACAGCATGGATGAAACTAAACAACATGCTAGATGAAATAAACCAAACACAGAAAGACAAATACTGTATGTTCTTACTTATATACGGAATCTAAAAAGTCGAACTCATGGAAGCAAAAAGTAGAATGGTGGTTGCCAGGGGCTGAAATCTGGGGTAAGTGGGGAGATGTTGATTAAAGGGTATGAAGTTTTAGTGATGCAGAATGAAAAAGTTCTGGAAAGCTAACGTACAGCACAGTAACTATGGTTAATACTGTCTTGTATAGTTGAATAATACTATATTGTATATGCTCTATATTGAAATTTGCCGAGTAGATCTTAAATATTCTTACATCAACAACAGAAGAGATAACTATATGAGATGATGAATATGCTAATTAGCTTGACTGTAGTAATCATTTCACAGTGTATATGTATATCAAAACATCATGTTGTACATCATAAACATATATAATTTTGTCAATTATATGTCAGTAAGGCTGGAAAATCAATTAATTTTTTAAAGACCTATTTTAAGCCAATTAGATGACTGTGAATCCACTATGACGTGTCATATTTCATTACCATGTTTTATTCTCAATAAAAATAGCTTTGAATTAAATAAACAATGCATTCATATGACTCACCACATTTAAAGACTTAACTAAGTTAGAATACCCAGTACTAATCCAGAGCCTTAAGTACATCATGCTAGAAATCAAACATCTCCCCAAACAAATTTCTCCTTTAGAGACAACCTTATGATCTTCTCAAAGGTAAATTTGCATTCCCATCCCCAGACTTGGTCTCCAGAGAAATTTCCTTAAATATTGCACCCAAGATATGAACCTCCATCTTCCCCCAGATACCACAAAATCAGGGCCATCTTTCTTCCAAACAACAAATAAAATAGATTTATGCCAACAGCTGCTTAACATAGTCAATTCAACAAATATTACTATTAAGCCAGTAGAGTTTTTGGGAGGTTTGGGGGTCTTTTTATGGTTTTGGTTTTTATTTGTTTTTACCGTTTGTACTGATGCAATTAACTTGGAAACTATAACCTCTCTTATCATTGGAAAGATTCTGCAGATGCTATCATCTCTAATATTAGTATTTCTTAATAGACCGTCTCTCTTCCATTCATTCATCTAGCAAATACTGAGTGACCGTGATATGCCAGGAAATGTCCTGGACTCCAGGGATACAAAGCTGGATAAGACAACGCTCTACACTCAAGGATTTCACAGCAATGAAAGATAATCATCCATAGAGTGACAATATATTGTATATGTATTGTACTAATTTACAAACTATGACGTGAGTTTTTTCATTCTCTAAAATCTCATTCTGCTCCTCGCTTATTACTGTATGGCTGGGGAATTTTAAAAGATCTTTACATTTTTTTAAAGGGTTGTAAAAAACCAAAACCAAAGAAGACATCTTACAGGCCTGCAAAGGTTAAAATATTTACTATCTCGTTCTTAAAGAAAAAGTTTGCTGACCTCTGCTCTAGACCAGTGACTCTTTTTTTTTTTTTTTAATATTTATTTATTGGGCTGTGCAGGGTCTTAGTTGCGGCACGCGGGATCTTTAGTTGCGGCATGCAAGATGTTTTAGTTGCAGCATGTGGGATATTTAGTTGCCGCATGCAAACTCTTAGTTGCAACATGTGGGATCCAGTTCCCTGACCAAGAGTGGAACCCGGGCCCCCTGCATTGGAAGTGCGGAGTCTTATGACTGGACCACCAGGAAGTCCCTAGACCAGTGATTCTTAAATGAAGATGTTTCTCAAAATCGCTTGTGAACTTTGTTACGTTAAATATGCATGGTGGATAGGATCCTGGCATTGGTATTTTCACCAGATTTGGGTGATTCTCATGTGTACTGTGATTGAGAAGCTTTGCTATATCCACTTTCCCTAAGACAGTTCCCAGAACACTTACCAGGGTTTTACAGAGACTCTTAGCAAGGATTTTCTTCATTAACACATCTTACCCTATACATCACAGAATATTCCTTTCACCCTATTTCACATGCCTTGGTAGGATAGCCTCCTACCTCTTATATAACAACATTTTATGAATTAACATATCTCTTTGAAAGGCATAAAACACATTCACATCTATTCTATAATTTGATCCTAATAGTAATATGACCTAGAATAACTATGTTACAGATAAAGAAACTAAGGTTTAGAGAAGTCAAGTGTTCAAGGTCATACAGGGCTCTGACTCCTACTTCATTGTTCTCAACACTGTCTTCTACTTACTTTTTCGATTCTCCATTGAAATAGATTATGCCGTCTATCCTTACTACCCGGTAGCAAAATTTCATTACATTCCATAAATCTGTTAGCTAAAGAATGTAATTCCTGTTTAACTTGAGTGCCTGTATGTCTTAAGGCAGACTTGTGTTACAATAATTCCTCTAATTTGCAAGCACTTTTTCACATATATTATGTACTTGAAATAAACTAGAAGCTAACTCCTACTAGGGTATAAAAGGAGAAAAAAGTATCTCTCTAGAGCATTATTCAACATAAAGCTCATGAAATCATTTGCAGAGGCACAAGGTTCATCCTGCCTAAGCAAATTAAACAATTTTGTTAACACTGATGTCTTTTGTTAGAAGTGAAATTTATGATAACCGTATTGGCTCTGTACTACATAGCACTCGAAAGCCTTTGTTTGCTCTCAGCTAGAGCTATTTATACCCCAGGATATTGATATTCTTCTACTTAATCAAAAAGTATTCCAACTAAAAATAAATATAAATGCCACATTTTATTTTGAATAGGGCCTTGCAGATGCTTATTATATTATCAAAAAATAATTAAACAATAAAATATTAAAAGACTACAGGGTAAATTTGTGTAGAATGTAGTAATAATTTTTGGTTTTCTTCTGGAATTAGGCAATTTCAGAAATTAAGTACAGTGTATCAATAAAGGGACCTAAGTAGGAGACTTGTTTCCAGAGCACTTTTTAAATGACTCATTGCTGGTGTAACTCTGCCTTCTTCACTGACAGTTAAAAACTTTTCTTTGGTCTGCCTATTTGCTTAAGTTTGGATGGGACAGGTAATGTAGCCATTACCTATTATACATAATAAACTTACAATCAAACCAAATCAAATCTTCTGCTTTCTTCTCTGCTCTACTGTCTCCCAGGGTGCCTAGAAATATATTTTCAGTGACTGTATTAGTGTGCTCGGGCTGCCACAACAAAATACCACAGACTGGGGGGATTAACCAACAGAAATTTATCTTCTCACAGTTTAGGAGGCTGGAAAGTCCAAGAACACAGTGCTAGCCTGTTTGGTTTCTGGTGAGGATTCTCTTTCTGGCTTACAGATAGCCACCTTCTTGATGTGTCCTCACAGGGAAGAGAGTGAAAGCTCTCTGGTGTCTTCTCCTCCTCTTATAAGTAAACCACTCCCGTCAGATTAGGGTTACCCTTCTAACCCCATTTAACCTTAATTCCATAAAGGCCATATTTACAAATGCAGTCATATTGGGAGCTAGGGTTTCAGCATGTGGATTTTGGTGGGACCAAACATCCAGTCTATAACACTAATTCTCTGAAATTCTTTTTTTTTTTTCTTGGCAAAACTAAGTTATCTAGCTATCTTAATCCTTTAAGTTAAAAATTATAAATAGCTGGGCTTCCCTGGTGGTGCAGTGGTTGGGAGTCCGCCTGCCGATGCAGGGGACAAGTGTTCGAGCCCTGGTCCGGGAGGATCCCACATGCCGCGGAGAGTCTGGGCCCGTGAACTATGGCCGCTGAGCCTGCGCGTCCGGAGCCTGTGCTCCGCAACGGGAGAGGCCACAACGGTGAGAGGCCCGCGTACTGCAAAAAGAAAAAAAAAATTTAAATAGCTTCTTCGTATCTTCATATATAAAGTCCAAGAACATTTTGAGAACAGTTTGGACTACAACTCTTCAATCAGCTCAGTTTATCTATACAGCAGATTAATCAAAATGAAGAATATGCCTGGGTCTATTCCAATCTGGCCACCCTGGAGATGGTGCATGGATGTCGGTGCTGGTGGTCAGAATGCTCTGTCCTTAGGTGTAGACAGTGTCTAAGAGGCAAAGACACAAACAGCAGCAGGATCTACAAAAGAGCTGTAACCACAACCCAACTTCACTCACCCATACTTCTACATATATTGTTGATTATGAAATAGCCTTTTCAGCTCTATCTGCACGTGAGGATAGTAATCAATGTCAGCAGTATTTTCTTTTAATGTAACTGATAAATATATATGTACATTCATATAAACACACACACACATATAAACAAACACATACATTGAATTTGTTTCAGAAATCATCTTTCCTTTTCAACTAATCATTCTTTTTCTGGCATACCAAAGCCCCTTTTTTGTGGTGCTTAGGTCAAGCAAGTTGGTGTTTTCTAAATTTGGGGGGTAAAGAACTCAAGTTTTAGAATTGTAATAAAGTCTTATATGTGACTATTCATGACGTAACTTTATGTATTTTAGGCAAGCAAATGGCAGACTCAAGACATCTTTTGACACACAAGTATGACAATTACTTTCTCCATGTTATTTATGAAATGGTTATTGTTTTCTAAAGCTAACTTTTAATTTACTTATCAATGGTGAAGCCATTTTTCTTTCTTTTTTTTTTTTTTTTTTTTTTTTTTTGCGGTACGCGGGCCTCTCACTGTTGTGGCCTCTCCCATTGCAGAGCACAGGCTCCGGACGCGCAGGCTCAGCGGCCATAGTTCACGGGCCCAGCCGCTCCGCAGCATGTGGGATCCTCCCGGACCGGGGCACGAACCCGCGTTCCCTGCATCGGCAGGCGGACTCTCAACCACTGCGCCACCAGGGAAGCCCCATTTTTCTTTCTTGAATGAAGAATAAAGTTGTTAAGCAAAGAGTGGATTCTTGCTGAGAAATGTGGGCTGTACAAGAAAGACGTGCAGTGTGTAATGACTTGGTTTAACAACTAAACAAGAATACAGTTTCAACAATAACTCCCATTAGAGGACTTTTTATTTCTCCTGAAATGCATATGAGAGTTTTGGATATTTTCTTCTTCATATATCATTTGAATTGGTTATTTTATTTAAAAAAATATTTACAGTTCAGGTACATTCAACTCCTTTAAAATTGGTATTTGAGAATGACAATAAGAATTTAATTAAGTTAAATGTAGTCTATTTTCTCACTTATGGCCTGCATATATCAAAGGCTTAGCATGAATATGAGAACTTAAATTGAGAGAACTGTTCTAGATATGTACTGAAGAAAAGTTAAAGTCCCTTTCAATATGTCTAGTTAATAGATGTGAACAATAGACTCATACCTGCAGTGTATGAATGGGGAAAGGAGTTTGCCCAGGGTACAGGAACAGCATCATCAAAGGTCTTATGGGTCAGAAATGGAATTTTAAACCCCCTCAACTGCTTTGCAAGGAACCCGTGTAAAGAATAAAGTCAATATCCTGTGCTCTGAGGCTGGGGAGTGAGTTAACAACCTGATGGCAGCTTCAAAAGCTGTGCAGAAGTGCTCTCGGCCGTTCTTTAATGTATTCCAGGGTTGAGGCATGATGTCCCCACCTACTGATCCTCAATTCTGATGAAAATACAACCAAAGGACTTTGCTGACCCCGAAACTGGTTCCTTTGGGGAGGCCCTGAAGTTAAAGTGTAAGGTTAAAGAAGCTCTAAGTCTAGACACCAGTAAATAATGACCTGGGCCTCACAAGTCAGCATTTTTGCCAACTGCAGCAGGCTGTCTTTGGTTTCTTAAGCCAGCTACAACTTCAGGCAGTCTTAGTTTATGGAAATTGTGATAACCTCACCTCAAACTGACTTATTAGAATTGTTGAAATGGAATAGCGTGATTATGTTTAAGGAAGTCAACTTTTTGTTTAACTATGGAGGACCTCTTTTATTCCTAATCAATTAACAATTATAAGTATTATACACAAAAAGTGATTTAGAAAGATTCTCCCTCACTAATAGGATTTGTGTCCTACAGCTGTTCCAAATGCTTTGCTTACGCTACAATATAACAATTAGTGTTTCAGAGGGGTCAAGTAGAAATGTTTGAAATTTTTCAGTGATTAACAAATCAAAGCCATTAAAGATTTTGGTTGTTTTCATGTATTTCTTGCTTTCCAGGATTAGTATTAAATGGAAGGAATAAGATCCCTTTTAATTTAGAGGAAAGATGGAAATTATCTGATGTGGATTGACTGACTAAGGACAAAGTTTAGATACATCCAAATATGCTGAAAATAAGATTAAGAGGAGGAATTTAAATTTCTTAAAAGGATGAAAAAATTTATATCTGCTTGGTAGTGATTATAAAATTATCCTCACAGCAAAAATTTAAGGAAATATAATATCTCATGAGAGTAACTATTAGCTACTGGTAAAATGAATAGCATAACCTAGTTTCTGGCAAATGTGGTTCAAGCAGTTGATATTTTCATGGGAAAATACTCATTTCTGGATTACAATTGAGTTTGGAGAGACCTTTGAAAAAGCAAAGTGCTTTCAACCAGCCTTGGTATGTTATTTTGATTAAAAGAAAAAATAGCCCCTCAAGTAAAATTTAAGTATATTTTCCAAAAAAAGTCATGTTAGTGTATTTTCTAGTAAATTCGAACAATTGCTCAGAAGTATACTCATCGGTATTAGAAATTATTAGCAATAATGGTGCTTAAATATTTATATGAACAATAAGCATAATTATTTCCCTTTAAAACTTACTTTGCAATCAAGCAAGCATACTCTCCACCTGATATTGAACTGTGCGCTGGTGAGTGAACATTTTTTCATTTTAAATCCTTATTCGCATTTTTCTTGATGCTTATTTGTATATTTCTATTGATGTAATAGTTTGCAAGAAAAAGAGCTCATGTCTCTGCCTGAAGGTAGAATCTTATGAATATGCAAATAATGTTTTGATGTGATGAAGTTTTTTTCTTTAGAATGGAACTGTGCCATCTTAACTTATGTTGAATACTAGCCATAGCTTAGAAGGACACAAAGCACATGAAGACTTGAGTTTTTAAAGAAAAAATATCTGAGAAATAGTTGCTTTCTGGTTATAAAATGCTGTATTGTTGCATCTAGTCTTCTCAATTTAGGTTAATGCTTTGCTATAAAAAAAAAAACCTGCCATTTAATTTTTATTGTATATAAGAGTAGTGAACCAGTAATATGAAAAGACGTATGGGTTGTCTACCCGGTATGTTATAGTGTAGTTCTTAAAATGCAAATTCTGGTGCGCATCTTTCAACAGTTTTAATTTAAGCCGGTATGATGTGTCCAGATGGTTTTAAAAGGCTCCTTTGGTGAACTTTGCAGAATAAGCCAGTTTTTAACAGCATCTTATACTGTAAAAATAGTCTACTAATGTTTAATTTCAACACTAGACAAAAATCTTGCACAAAAAAACCCAGTGAAGTATTAGGTTAAGGACATAGCAAGACAAAAGCATTGGCCTCTGAAGCTATTATCAGTCTCTAGACATGCTGTTTGTGTGTTTTCTGTTCATACTTAGACTGGCCCTCAGCTCCAAACACCGAACCTATGGTTCTCAAACTTTGGTAGATATCAAAAACACCAGGGGATCTTGATAAAAATACAAAGGTCCAGGCCCTATCTTAATGAACCTGTATCACTATGTTTTTTTTGGCTCCCTGAGATTCTGATACACACCAAAGTTTGGGAACCACTGAACTAAACAAAAGCTTAAAAGAAAATATTAGGATAATGAAAGGAGACCTATGATGTAAGTCAACCAGTGCTAAAATATTTGAAGTATGGCTATCGTTAAATAGAATAATATTTTTAAAGAAAGAGAAGTGTAGGACTTTTACGAGGCAACAATGGAGTTGTCTCTTTCTAACTTTAAGAATTTGGAAATAAGATTGCCCTTTGAGATTTAAACTAATACAAATTAACAGTTAAAGAAAAAGATTAGGCCATTAGAAGTAATCCAAGATACTAAGTCTAAAGGTGAGATAGAGACTCTGATCATTCTGAAAACACCAGTCAGGATAAATTAGAATGTGACTGTAACTAGAAAAACATGAAATCCAGTCAAACATTCAGAAATGGCGGCTTCTGGGCTCAGGAAATATACAATATGATATTTTATTCCTTCTAAGGAAAGACTGTATTAAAAAGAAGCATGGACTAAAGAAGATATTCAGACAGCAAGTAGACATATAAAAAAATGTTCAACATCATTTGTCTTTATGCAAATGCAAATTAAAACAGCAATGAGATACCACTACACACCTATTAGAATGGCTAACATCCCCCAGAAATGGCAATATCTATTGCTGGTGAGGATTTGGAACAATAGGAACTCTCAATGAAAAATGGCACTGCCATTTTGGAAAACAATTTGGTTATTTATTACAAAGCTATATAAAATCTTGCCATACAATCCAGCAAACCATGCTCCTAAGCATTTACTCAACTGATTTGAAAACTCATGTCCACACAAAAACCTGTATATGCATGTTTACTCATAATTACACAAAATTGGAAGTAACCAAGGTGTCCTTTAATAGGTAAATGGATAAACATACTGTTGTACATTCATACAATGGAATACTATTCAGCAATAAAGAGAAATGAGCTGTCAAGCCAAGCAAAGACGAAGATTTTTTTTTTTTTTTTTTTTTTTTTTTTTTTGCGGTACATGGGTCTCTCACTGTTGTGGCCTCTCCAGTTGCGGAGCACAGGCTCCGGACGCGCAGGCTCAGTGGCCATGGTTCACGGGCCCAGCCGCTCCACGGCATGTGGGATCTTCCCGGACCAGGGCACGAACCCGTGTCCCCTGCATCGGCAGGCAGACTCCAAACCACTGTGCCACCAGGGAAGCCCAAAGATAAATCTTAAATGCATATTGCTAAGTGAAAGAAATTCTGAAAAGGCTATAGAATGTATAATTCCATTTATATAACATTCTGGAAAAGGCAAAATTATATAGAGACAGTGAAAAGATCAGTGGTTGCCAGAAGTTTGGGGGAGGTGGGTGGTTTGATTAGGAGAAGCACAGGGGAATTTTAAGGTGGTGAAACTCTTCTGTATGCTATTGTAATGGTGGCTACATAACACCATGCATTTGTCAAAACCTGTAGAACTTTATAGCACAAAGAGTTAACCTTAATGAGTACAAAATTTAAAATATCATTTAGGAGGTCAGGGGATCCCAGGATGGAATGCAGATCATGAGGCAAGAATTTAATTGTACTAAAAATGTATGAAAAATTTTTGTAAAGGTAGTCAGGGAATATGTTTCTGACCTAAGAAACTTTGGAAATTAGTAGACTTTGTAAGGCAAAAGCAGTTGTCCATAAGCACTGGATTCTAGTTGATCAAGTTTCCAATGGGGTTTTGGGCTAACAATTTTGCAACCAGTGTACATGTATAATATTAGAATTGAACAATTAAGCAAATGGATGATGGATGGCAGGAGCCAGGTTCCTCACTGTTGTAGTGGGAGGTTTCAGATCAGCAAGGGAAGAAGGCTAGAATGATTCATATTGTAATGGATTAGAGTTGGCAACTTCAATATGAATGCATATTTAGCTTAAAATAGAGATAGATGGATATATAGAGAGAGATTTATAGATACGTACATATACAGGGGTTAGTGTACACACATGTATTTCTTTGCTCTGTTATCTGACAGAACGTAGAGCAAGGGCACCCCAGTGGAAATGAGCATACCAAGGGCCCAGATCATGTTTTCTAATGCCATTCCAGTAAAAGGAATCAAGGCTCCTCGGAAAAATGGTCAATTCCCAGACTGGGGCAGGAAATATACTAGATGAGTCTGGAGCATCTTACAGTGCCCCAAAGTAAAGGAAGTGCTGAAAACAAAAGCAAAACCAAAAAGACATAATGCGCATATGTCAAGGGGAGATAGGAACTAACTGAAAGAATTCCCAATGGCCAAATTGGAAAAATTTTGGCAACTAAATAAATATAATAATATTGGATTGTAACCAACAGCATAAAATAAATAGCGGTGAGTCCATACTGATTATATATATGTGTGTGTGTGTGTGTATATATATATATATATATATATATATATATATATAAAACATATAACATATATATAATAAGAGGAAATAGCTAAATCTCCTGTGCAGAAGAAGTCCAAGTAATTTATCTAGATGCTCGTCTTTCTCATCCTTCAAGGAGGTAGAACGTAGCATCCACTCTTTAAATGTGGGCCATGTATAGTGACTTCCTTACAAAGTATACAGTATGGAAAGGGGGAAAAAGAGTAACTTTAGAGTGGAGAAACCTGACAAACATCACCTTGAACAGATGACCAAGGTTAGGATTAACAGGGATAAGTCATATTGATAGTATGTACTCTTAATATGATACACCGAGAATTACACATTACCTCTGTGATCTTCCTCCCAAAACCCGTAAACTCAGTCTATTCATTAAAAAAAAAAAATCAGGCAAATTCCAATTAAGGGACATTCTACAAAATACTTGACCGGTACTCCACAAAATTGTCAATGTCATCAAAACCAAGGAAAGTCTGAAAACCTGTCACAGCCAACAAGAACCTAAGGAGACACGACAACTAAATGTAATGTGGTAACCCAGATGGGATCCTGGAACATAAAAAGGATGCAAGATAAAAACTAAAGAAATCTTAATAAAGTATGAACTTTGGTTTAATAATACTATATCAATATTTGTTCATTAATCGTATGGAATGTACCATACTAATGTAAGATGTTAGTACTAGAGAAAATTGGGTGTGCAGTATGTGGGAACTCTCTATACCATCTTCACAGCTCTTTTGTAAAGCTAAAAGTATTCCAGAATAAAAAGTTTATTTAAAAAAGCAGGAATTCTGGAAGGAAAAAATAAAACAACAGTAATAAGACCCACTCTTTTTTTGGCTTTATGCTTCATGCAGAATACATTCTGAAGGCATGGGGAGCCTGACGAGTGAATAGTTGCCAATAACCTCAAACCAGATTTCCACATTCCCCTCTGCTCTACTGATTGGCCATCCTCTCTCTCCTCTACTTTCTTCTCTGCTCTCTCTCTATCCACAAATACCTATTTCTTTCTAAGTCAGAGCCATTTAATTATAATTATTATTATACTCTTTGTGACCTTGTTGCCTGCTAATCTCTGACCTCAGGATCTTACTTGCATCCTAAAAAGACATTACACTGGTCACAGCAAATCACACAGGCTTCTTTACCTTTTCTCCGCCTTCAGGCCTACTCCAACCAAACCCCCTGTGTAAATACACTCTTTCTTCTGATAATGTTTAACACATCAATTTACACATTTCTTTTATATTAATTATATTTCTGTCATGTCTTCTTGAGATTATAGCCTACTTTTATTTCTTGGATAGCAATGCATTGAATCGTAAGTTTTCTGTTTGTACATTTAAAAAATTACTTCTAAGTAATATATCTTTTATTTTAAAATAATTTACCAAATAGAAGAGCTGTATTAACTAAAACTAAAACAAGCACACATTTCCATTATTCATATTTCAAGTAGGAAGCTCTGGCTTAAGAGGGGTTCTTCCATCTGTAAGCTCTCAAGGGTCAGAAATTGGGTCCCTTATTCCAGGTGAGAAGCCAAGTTTATTAGTGAGTGCAGACTAGGCTACAGTAACAAAGAAATTCTCAAATTCTCTTAAAGAACATACTCAAATTTTCTTAAAGAAAGTATTTCTTCTTTATATTATAGTCCAGGGCAGCTGCTAGGTTGGCAGGGGCAGCTCTACTATATGCAGTCATCTGGGACCCTAGGCTCCTTCCAACTTCTGGTTCCACCATCCCCTAGACCCTCCTCATCATCTGTGTCCAGATGGCAGAAGGGGCCAAATATGGGAGAGGTACATATTTCTTCTACTCATGTTCCATTAGCTAAACTATCTGCATGATGGGATGGGAAATGTAGTCTTTTTTTTTTTTTTTTTTTTGGCCCAAGAGGAAAGAAGACTAGTGGACATCTGGCAGTCTCCTCGTTCACTCAGGTAATATTCTCTTAAGCTTAGAAAAGTTTACTCAGTAGAAAAAGCTGGATGCCCACAAGGTCCCCACAATTGAGAATGTGATCAAAATCAGCCACGGGGTATCAGAGGTCCTCCATTGGTGAGGTTCAGTTAGGCAATTCCAAGAAAGAGTGGAAGACTTTGATACCGTGTTAGCTATGTCACTTAACATTGAAGAAAGGAAGGGAGGGCTTGGATTCAACAATGCAGCAATACCAGAGCTCATGAGACAGCAATTGTTCCACTTGTCTTAGAAAACTTACCTAGAAGCAGGTAGAAGTCCATTCAAAGACATGGGTTTACTTCTAGTCACATCTCTTCTCTAGAGAGAAGAAAATAAGTTATAGTTATATAAAGCTCTCTTCTAACTTCAGTGGGTGGGTCAGTCTTACTTGGATTTAGAAGAGAGGGGAACATCTACCGCATTTAAGCAATATTATCTCATTTGGCATTTTTCCCCTAAAATCACTTTTGCAGGTTTCTAATAGAGATTTTTGTTTGTGTGCTTCATGAAGAATATCTTTAACTTCTTTATGAGAGTACCTTACTAAAAATGTAGCCTCATACACATATTATAATAATTATGCATCAAAGACAAAATACTTTTGGAATCCTTCCCCTTTTTAAAGTCCCCTTTATAGCTACTTCATAAGCCATCAAAAAAATCAGTTGTATTAGTTTATTTTCATACCTTGATTTTTACCCAGAATAGCTTGAGCTAGCTTGACCACTCAAATCTAATGTGATTTCAAATGATTTCTGGTTCTTTCGAAACGTTAAATCCATGAATTGACACATTTGAAGTTATTTAAAGAAGTTGGCCACAGGCTTTGAAATTCTAAAACCAGTTCCAAAAATATTTCAGGTAGTTGCAACAACTTTGGACCAAGTGTCTAACTTCTTAAAGAAAAAGCTTTAAAAGAAAAAATTCATTTGATGTTTAAGTTCTGGTAAAGTTGATTTTAAAACACAACAACGAAATGAATATTACCCTATAGTGAACATATAAGGAATTAAATAGTCAGTATATCTAGAATGGTAAGTAAAGCAGTTATATAGATAATTGCTTTATCTAATAATTTCTGTTTGTGCTTATTTTGTATTTTTCATCAGAGTCTTATATGCAGTTTAAAATGTAGAATAAATTTATAAGCTATGTTGTGGAGAAATGGTAGTCTCCTGCCCCCTCTCTCCCTGTTCTAGTTTCTTTTTTCCAAAATACTTCCACCATTTTGAGCCGGTCTGTTGATATTCACCTCCATGAATCCAAATAGCATACTGCATAGCCTCTTCTTGTTTCCACAGTTTCAGGTATTATCTACAGGTCTATTGCAACAGAAGTTGAAGATCTAGCTCACTTCCCTCCTCATGCCCCTATAATACCTGCACAACCTTCCCATTCTCTCATTCTCCATATATATTTATACCCCACATTTGGGTTGACATTGTTATTACTATGTAAACATTATTCATAGCTGTGCCATGTTGTAAATCAGGATTTCTTTCTTTTTCCTGCACAATTTTTGATAATCATTTTATGTTGCTATTTTCTTAGTTTTCTCTGACTTATCTATCACAATTCAAGCCAAAACTCTGTGTCAATTGTCTAAATTTCTCTCAAGTACAATAAGATGCAGTAAACATTCTATCAATTTCATTCCCCATTCTGAATTTCATTTTATAGAAGAAATCTTTCTTGAAGCCTCCAACTTTCCCATTCTGAGTGTGTTGCTTTCTCAACCCTGCATTATGGTTGTTTGGGATCTTCCTTTACCATGATCTTGGGATTCTCTTTGCCTTATACCTCTGCTAATTCTCCTGTATTCTCCTTCTTGATTTTCTCCCCTTTCTGATGGAGTAAATTTTCAGGCCTTCTTCTGAGAAAAGGTACATCAGAAATTATTGAGATCTTATGTGTCGAAAATATCTTTATTCTATCCTGAACCTAAACTGATAGTTTTTCTAAGTATAGAATTCAAGTGCAGAAATCATTTTGATTCATAATTTTGAAGGCATTCCTCCATTACCTTTGAGGTTGAAGCAGTTCTATTTAGAAATTCCATGCTATTTTCATCTCTGATCTTCTGTTTGTGACATGCCCCCCAATAGAAGCTTATCAGATCTTCCTGTGGTTCACTGTTTTTCTGAAAGTCTGATGTGGATCTATCTTCATCATTATGCTGGCATTCAGTGATTTCTTTCAGTCTGGAAAATCATGTATCAAGCTTGAATAACTGTCTTGTGTTATATCTTTAGTGATTCTCTCCTCTCCTGTGGTAGGCAAAATTCTAAGCTGGCCCCCATGATTCCCACTCCATGGTATACATGCCCTTGTAGAATCTCCTCTCCTTGAGTGTAGATATGACTTTTAACTTGATTCTAACCAACAGAATATGGCAAAGAGAATAATACAGCACCCCCATGATTATATAATGTTACATGGCAAAGGTGAAGGGATTTTGCAAATGTAGTATAGATCGCTAATCAGTTGACCTTAAATTAATCAAAAGAGAGATTATCCTGGGTGGGCCTGACCTGGTAGGTAAGCCTTTTAATACAGGACTTAGAGGTAAAAGCTGCTTTTTCTTGCTGGCCTTGAAAAAGCAAGCTACCATGAGTTCTAGAGCTATAAAGAAATAAATTCTACCAAGAAACACATGAGCTTCAGAAAAGGACATTGAGCCTCTGAAAAGTCCCCAGCCCTAGCTGACTCCTTCACTGCAGCCTTGTGAAACCCTGAGCAGAGGACCGCAGCTAAGGGTACTGGACTCCTGGCCCATGGAAACTGTGGGATAGTAAATGTACATTGTCTTACGGTGCTATGTCAGTGGTAATTTGTCATGCAGCAACAGAAAATGAATACATCTCCGCCCTCACCCATCCCTATTTGTTTTTTCTGTTCTTTATTTTATTTGGATTTTGGATCTCCTGGGCTAGTCATCTCTTTTTTTCATCTGTTTTTCTGTTCTACTCTCTGGGAAATTTCCTCATAAATTTTAATCTTCCAGTTCTTATAATTTCTATTATCACATATATATATATATTTTTTAAATTCCAATACCTTGTTTTGTTCTTTTAATGTTCTAATTTGTTATAGTATCTTATTCTTGTTTCATAGTTGCCATATCTTTTTTACCCTTCTGAGGATATTAATGATGTGACTTATGTTTTATTTTGTTTGGGGGTTTTTTTCTTCATGTAGAGAATGTGTTTCCTCCAAGTTGCTATTATCTGTTGCTTTATTTTGGTATCTTTATCTTTCAAATTAAAGATTTCTCTCCAATGATAAAGACATAGGCATCTGTGTGTATTTGTGTGTGTGTGTGTAGGGGTGCTGAGCTGGAAGTAAGGAAGTGGCTAACCTAACAGTTTTACTTTGGGGTGATCTGGCTTGGCTGTTTAGTTGGGGGGCATAGAATGTTGGTATCTTTAAACTTCTTTTGAGCTGCTCAGACCGTGCAGGTAAAGATCTTCGAATCTCTTGGCTGAGGGTAAAAGTCTGCCAGCTACTATTCTGGAAGGTGGGTAGGTAAAGAGTGTTAAGCTTTTCAGCATTTAGCATGCATATTTCTATTTATTTTCCCTGCTTTTGTATTCTAGCCTCCCCTTTAACCCCCACCCAGCCAAGAGACCCTATGTCTTACCGTTCCCCAGAGACTAGATCTCCAGCCCTCTGGCAGGGTTGTGGCACTGGGTGGGGGAAGAGAGGGGGGTGATGGTTGCCTAGGTGCTGGGAATTGGTGCTGTGGTTGAGGGATTTGGCTGCTTTTTAGACTTTCAGCAGATCCTTCTACTTTACCCATCTCTCCATCCCCCTTCGATCCCGTTCCAGAAGCATCTAGTGCTGCTAATCTCTGCTGTAAAACTGAGTGAGTCCATGGGTTTCCTCTTTGTTGGCTTCAGGATCTGTATTCTCAGGTCCATTAAGTTCTCTTTACCACTCATTCACTTGCTTTCTAGGCTCTAGGTTGTTTGTTTGCTTGTTTGTTCTGCTCTTCTGTCCTCTCTGTCCTTGTTGGTTTGTGCTTCCTAAAAATGTCTCTTACTGCCATTTCTGGGGTTTGGGAAAAAAGTAAAAGTAGATTTATTTATTCACTTTGCCATATTTACCAGTAAGTCTGTTTACATTTTGCTGGAAACATTTTACGGTTTTGTGGAGAAAAGATATTCCAGATAATTACACTACTGAAAAACAAACATACCAAAGATCCACCTGCCTTATCCTTTCTGGGATCTATCTGAGAAAGTACATTTGTTTTTTTTCCCCTCAAAGCTTTGACTCATGTCAGTAAATTGATTAAACAATTTTAGAGAATAATTCTTTCCTCTGGGGAGACAAAGAACATTTATTTGTCAATAAATATATGGACTGTGAAAGAAGTAAATGCCTTTTCATTGATAATTAATTTTTCATGCTCACATAAACTAGCATCTTCCACCTGCAGACAGATTATTTGGAACACTATTGCTGGAAGCTGAGGTTTCTTTGTTAGTACTGCCTTTATTCCACTGTTGACAGTCTAGTCCATCAAACCAGAAGAGCTGCTGACAAAGTGAAGAACCAACATTGTCTTTGTCTTCTGTATTTTGTTTTTAATATTTGTTCATGAAGCAGCTATCCAAAACAAAAGTTAAGCCAATCTGTAGTTGGAGAAAAATGTTCATAATGTAAGGAATTTTCTCGCTAAAAATGTAGTCATGTATTTGGCACGTTTAAGGTTGAGAACATCAGCAAAAAGATGAAATCAGATGACATTTAAAAATCTTTGTCGGGACTTCCCTGGTGGTGCAGTGGTTGAGAGTCCGCCTGCCGATGCAGGGAACATGGGTTCGAGCCCTGGTCTGGGAAGATCCCACATGCCACGGAGCAGCTAAGCCCGTGCACCACAACTACTGAGCCCACACTCTAGAGCCCGCAAGCCACAACTACTGAAGCCCGTGTGCCACAACTACTGGAGCCCATGCACCTAGAGCCTGTGTTCCACAAGAAGAGAAGCCACCGCAATGAGAAGCCCATGCACCGCAACAAAGAGTAGCCCCCATTCGCCACAACTTGAGAAAGCCCGTGTGCAGAAACGAAGACCCAAAGCAGCCAAAAATAAATAAAGTGGACAATAAGGTTTTTTTTTAATTTGTCTCTAGGGGCAGCATCTGTTTGATTCTCCCAACATCTCTAACCTTGGCAAAGACAGCCCTGCAATATTTGTTTTTATTTTAAGAACCCTTATGAAATTTACTTCTCTAAGCAAAGTGTCCCAATAGTGTACTCAAGGGATTTTTCTCTAAGTCATAAATCGCCTATATCTCTGAGTAACATCACCTCCTCAGAGAAGCCTTTCCTGCCCACCCTATCCAAAATAGTCCTTTGCCTCCAGCCTGTAACTCTCTGTTTCATATTATTTATAACATCACTCTCTGAAATTATGTTACTCATTATTTGCCCACCTTTAACTGTCTAAATACTACCAACAGAGGTAAATTCCACCAAAGCTGGGGCCTTGTTTGTCTTGCTCTCTCCAGAACCCCAGTTCCTTACAGTGGCCTTTGTACTTCCTTCTTCAGCTCCAGCTTTCCCCCAGCTGTTCATATTATTTGCTTCCTCACATTCTTTCTGCTCCAGTTCAAATATCACCTTTGCAGAGAGACCTCCCTGACTCTATGTCTCAAGTTGGTCTCTTCTGATTACTCTCTATTTCCATCAGGGCCTACAGTTGCAAGCGATCAAAGGTGACACCGGTTTGTTAAGCAGAAAAGGAGTTTAATAAAAGGATATTTTGTGGCTTACTGAATTGTTGAAAGGGCTGGAGAGCTAGGCTTGAGGTAAGTTTCCAGACTAGTGAGGAGGTTTAGAACAAGCCTTCCCCAAATGTGCCACTTTGGAATATGGATTACTTTGAGCCCAAATGATGCAGGAAGAAATTTTTTTTACCTCCCTGTTAACTGCCTAAAAGAATTTAGGTAGAGGGCCAGGTCCAGGAAGATAACTATAACCAGAGCTAACTACAAAAAGTTATGAGCAAGGAATGGTAAGTTGGGAACCCCACAGGGTCTATTTGTCCAAAGTCCTCTGAGTTCCATCCTATTGTCTCTGCATGGCATGGCAAACGTTTACGTACAAACATTTGCTCTTCCCATCTTCCTGTGAATTGTCTTCCTTCCCTTTGAAGCCCTAGACCTCCTTCTTGGCTCAGAATGGCATATAAGCCTCAATTGCCTGGCTGTCAGGGAGCCTCTCATTGTCTTTCAGGGCTCCCATACATATGTAATTAAATTTGTTTTTCTCCTGTCAACCTTATGTCAATTTAATTAATAGACCAGCCAAAAGAATCTAGAAGGGTAAAGGAAAATTCTTCCTCGCCTATACTAGCACCCAAAACTATGTTGCAGAACTGATTTCATAAAGGAATAACTCTAGCTGCTAAGGACAAGTTGGCTCTTTTATGCCATGTATCACCTTGTAGCCTCAGCTACTATTGTGGAATTGAGGGGGGGGGAGGGGGGCGAGGGGGAGGGGAAGGGGAAAGATGGAGAGGTGAGATGAAAAATTTCCCAAACTGTCCTTTTTTGCATCACAGCACCTGATCAAATTCCAGCATGTGTGTATCTAATTAATGGAACCCAAGTTGTATGCCTGTGCTCTAGTTTAGATGCAAAGGAGACAGATTAAACAACTCTTATGTGGGAAGCTAGTCTTTACCTAACACCAACACTTATACAGTGGCGCATTCTCAAAGCACTGAAGCATTGAAAAGCTTCTAGTCGTGTCCATTTCAGTCTCTATCATATTACTTCATTTCCATCACAGCCTTATTAGACTATCTAAACGACATTTTGCATATTTTTATTGTATTATATTGTATTTATTTTGTTGTATTACTAAAATACAAGCACAAAGAGGATAGGGATATTAGTTTCTTATTGCTGCTATGACAAATTTCCATAGATTTACTGGCTTAAAACAACACAAAACGTATTATCTTCTCATTCTGGAGATCAGAAACCTGACAGATCTCATTGGGTTAAAATCAAGGTGTCAGCAGGGCTGTATTCCTTTCTGGAGGCTCTGGGGGATAGTCCATTTTTTTGCCTTTTCCAGCTTCTAGAAGCCATCTGCATTCACTGGCGCACGGCCTCTTCCTTCATCTTCAAAGCCAGCAACAGCAGTTGAGTCCCTCGTACATTTTGAATCTTTCTTCTTCTGTCTCATCTAACTCACAGCCTGGAAAGGTTCTCGGGTTTTTTAAGGACTTGTGAGTAGATTAGGCCCACCTGGATAATCTGGACGAGTCTCCCATCTGTAGATCTGTACCTTTAATCAACCTACAAAGTCCCTTTTGCCATGTAAGGTAACATAGTCACAGGTTCTGGGAAAGTATGGTGGGGACAACTTTGGGGGCCAGTATTCTGCCTACTACCATGACTTTGTCTGTCTTCACTGTTTTATCCCCTGAGTCTTCAACAATGTCTGCCATATACTTAATAAATATCGATGGGATGAGGAACTTAGATAATGGCAGAGGTGGCTCGGATTCTCTGTGCTCCCTGCTGTCTCACCCCCAGCCAGTTTTGTCTGGTAGAAGAGGAAGACGTTTTGGATGGCAAAACTCTGTCAATAGCTCATAAGGGAACTGGCTGGCAAGGATGCTTCACTCAGACTCATTTCCACACCTGCCCAGGGTATCATGCTGTTTTTTTGACCTGGAAAGCTGGGCCCCATATTTTCCACCTATCCTAACCATCTGAGCCCATATTGCTGGCAGTCAGTCGTAGATCATGGAAAATCCTTTTGGGAATCCTGAGACAGGTAATCACCCTTACAAGAAAATTCAAAGTGCACCTAATTAAACTAGATCATGGCATTGTGACTGCTCAGACAACTGAAACCTCACATTCAGTGTCCTCCTCAGCGAACCCCTCTAGACATACCCATGTGCATGTAGGCATGTGCAGGCAGACTGAAACCCACACCAAACATTTCTTCCCAGAGAGTCAGTTTTACTAATAACTGGTATGTAATTTAAAGCACTGTTGTCTTGTAAAATAAACATGGACGTATTATAGGGTAGTATTCAACAATTTCTTAAATTATCTAGGAAAATGACCACAATATTTGTTGTTGTGGTGGTGGTGGTTGTGGTGGTGGTGGTACGCAGGCCTCTCACTGCTGTGGCCTCTCCTGTTGCGGAGCACAGGCTCTGGACGCACAGGCCCAGCGGCCATGGCTCATGGGCCCAGTCGCTCCGCGGCATATGAGATCTTCCCGGACCAGGGCACAAACCGTGTCCGCTGCATCGGCAGGCGGACTCTCAACCACTGCGCCACCAGGGAAGCCCATGACCACAATATTTTAAAGACATTTCAAACTTGCTGCTTTGGGTTATCCTCAACAGTCCTCCCATTCCCTGCCATCACCAGTTTAATTCTGTTGATGTAGTTTTGCCACCTGAAACTTCTACCTCTACTACCACTTAAGGGATACTTTGGTGGAAATGTCAAGAAAATGCTCTAAACCTACCTCAAGTATCAATTATTGGGCTTTTGATATAGCATGCAAGAGTCTTTTTTGTTTTGTTTTCTTTTAATCTTTCTGAGTGTAGAACTACCACCCATGAAAGATGACCAAAAGGTGATATTTTGCATATATGACTCAATGTTGATAAAATCCAGAGTTCTCGAATAAAGTTTATAAATTCACAGATTCCTGGGTCAAGAAATTGCTACCAAAATCCTTAGGAGACAAAGTCTTCCTTGGTCACCTTCCTACCTAATTTCCTCTAGATATCCAGAACCTAAGGTATCCACAAATGTGGCATCACATTCTGGTATGCCCTCCCAAATTTCTCCAGTGTCTAAAATTATCTACCACTTTTTATTGTTCTTCCTCTGTTTACTGCCCTGAATCCTCCCCATAAACAATAAAACTGACATACTGCTAATTAACATCCTCCTAGAACAAAGAATCAAGAAAACTAATTATTCATCTAAAGTAATTCATACTGAAATATGAATGGCTGATAAGTAAATTGCTTATATTTTGAAAGTAGAACAATTACCCAAATTAGTTTATTCAATAGGGCGGGGATTATGTCTGTTTTGTTCCCTCACAGGACTCTACTACACTGCCTAACAGAAAATGAGTACTCAGTATTTGTTGACTGGGAAAATATTAGGAGATGGCAGCTTTGAGTAAGGAAATCATTTTAGTGCCCATGTTTTTCTTCGACTGTCTATTTCCTTACTTATTTTGACAGACAGAAAAATAAGGCCAATGTTTTTTGGTTTTGTCTTTTCTTCACTACTTATAGCTAAAGATTTGCTTGAGCCTCATCTCTGTTATTGCATAATAACAAACAGATGGTAGGGTTGTTTGTTTTGGGATCTGGGGTTTTTTGACTCCGAATTTCTTTCCCTCCAAAAGATGTTTTAAAATTTTCCTTCTAGAACTGTTTGGGACATACCCTACTAGAAGTATAAGCCCATGAGCAGGGAATTCCAAAGCAATCCTCTGTAGCCCTTAGCACTGACAATTGAATTTGGGGAGCAATGTATAGGATGCAGAGTCTAGAATAAAAATCCAAGTTTCTATTTCAGACTCAGCCAGTTGTGTGATCCCATGCAAGTCATTTAATTGCTTTGATGAGTTATTTTCTCCCACTATTTCCACATCTTACCCCAAGCCTGCTAACCTGTGAGGCTTAAGATCTTCAGTGAAAGTTGTACTAAATTGTTTTCAAACAAAATCAAAATGTCAACAATGATACAAATTATACAGGTTATAACTGTGTTACATTTCCAGAAGGAGAAGGGGACCACTGGGGAAATGGAACAGTGGAGATGTTGTTCTAACAGTGATCCTGTTTACCAGGTCTCTCTTGCCCACCTTCCCCTTCCTTTTGTCATCCTCTTCTTCTGGGGCTACACCTTCACTGGCAAGGAGTATAAAAAGCTATTACAAAAAGAAACTGGTAAAGTATTGACCCAGTGGGCAAGGAAATGAATCAGATAACTATAGAATGGTATGTGAGAAAATATATACAGACAGGAGATGAATAAAAACAGGCACTGTGCATGTTATTAACTTGGACAAAAATAAAAGAAAAGAATCTTATCATCTCACTTTTTCTCTGCTGTATTTTTCTGGATACATTTGACCACTCCGAATTCCTCTGTGATGCTCCCGTCCTTATTTCACATCTTTTTGGTTCATCTTTCTTCCCTTCCTTCCAGAGTTTTCAAGCCCCCATCTCAAACTAAGAAAATAAAAAAAAAAAGCAGGAGGGGGAAGAATCACAGTGCTGGGGCTTGCACATAACTCTGCAAGACTTGGAGGAGTCTGTCTCTCTGCACTTGTTTCTTCATCTGGAAAGTGGGCACAATAATACTTGTCCCAGCCACGAAACAAGAACCTGTGACTAGCAAGTTGGAGGACATGGTGCAAAAGTTAACCTCTTTAAGTGTCATTTCTCCTCTCAAATCTCTCTTTAACTCACTAGGAGCCTTGCTGGTTGTGCGCTTCCAGGGTCCCCTGCCTTTTCATTCACAGCCACTATTCTTTTACTTGCCCACCCCTGTAAAATGATCTTTTTTTTTTTTTTTTTTGCCTATGGCATCATCTGGTTTTAGTCCTTCTGCTTCTCTCATATTCTTAGCTCAAATAAACTAATAGTTCATCAACATCTATAATCTATTTATCTATGATTTTTAAAAACCACATAAAATCCCATTCCCATGTGAGACTAAAATGCCAATTCTAATTCTTCTTTGAGTTGGAAGCATGTGACACTTTCTTGAAAAACCTATTAATCATATTTACAAAGAAGAAAGCTTAATTTTAATATTCTTTTATACTCACTGTAGTTATTGATTTCTTTTCTTTCTTTCTTTCTTTTTTTTTTTTTTTTTTGCTGTCTCTGACCTCTTTTGAAACTGTCCTTTAAAAACTCCCTTTAGTGTTTGTAGGAATAGAGTAAGTAGGACAAATCCCCCAAACACCTAATAATTTCTGGGGGAAACAAATTTTCTTAACACTGTCTATACCAATTCAATACCACGAAAACCTGTTTTCTTTCATATCTACATCCTGACCAAAGAGTAAATAAATAAAAAGTTCGATTCCTATATTACTTCAATACCTTTTTCTTGTGGGACATGGAATTCTGTAATACCTCCTACAACATGGTCCATGCTTTTCCTTGTTTAATTCTTTACAATTATTGTTTTAAAGAGTGCAAATTAAACTAAGTAAATGGTGACATTGGGCTGGAGTCCTCTGATGCAAAATTATAGATCTCAGAGGGTCTTTTAAATACGGCTTGCTATTTATCATCAAACATACCCAAATGTTTATAGTGTGTGAATATTTTAAAGCCAACCTACCATAGTGTCTGAGTATAGAGTTCAGTCAATAGTTTGCAAACATCTCTTTGCTTCTTTATATGCATTTAGCTACTGATACATCTTTTTCAGTGAATGAAGCAGACCTAAGCACATACAATAAAGGAAAGCAAAAATTACCAGGTTTGGACTTCACTTCACAGCCAGAAAGATTCTCTTGAGTCTGCCAGCAGGGGATCTTGCGTATTAATACCCTACCTGGAAGAGCTGACATGTTGAAAATGAGATTAACACCTTCCTGTTTTACATTAACTAAGGCTAAAGTGGCATTTGCCTAATCGGGAGAAAAAAATTCAGTACTAAAATGATAGGGTTGCCAACAAGGTATGGTTTTAAGAAAATGTTAAAATTTTAAGTAGTATTGTGTGTGTGTGTGTGTGTGTGTGTGTGTGTGTGTGTGTGTGCGTGTGTGGTGCTGTTGGTGAGTCTCTGAAGATAAATATGTTGTGCAAATAAAAGCCAAAATAATCAGGATGACTCGAAAACTAAACACAAACACGTGTAGCACAGTAACTCCTTTTTCAGGCCAATGCTAATTGACATTTGGCTCACAGTAAACAATTTGTCAGAGCACTAAAAAAATAATAAATTAATGAATACACCATGTCAAAGAGTACTGATGTCCTGGTATTTGTTGCCAATTCCAGACCAGCCTAGAAACAGAAGAGCTAATATAAATGATTTATTCATTCAGATATAAGATAGCACTTTTTAATTCCCTCACTTCACAATCCATCTAGTTATATATTTACTAAAGATGAGCATTTAGATGAAAAAATATTAAAAATTCTAATATAGGAAAGTCTCAAAATCACTGTCAAGTGTAAGTGGAAATGGGGTGGGAGAAGTGGGCCAGAAGTGGTCTGATGTTCCCCTGATCGAGAGGGACCCCAAACTGGAATTGGTGGGCTTTTCTCAGGCTCAAAGCCCAGGCAGTCATCCACACTTCATCCTCAGGTAACAGAGCCCTTCTGCTGTGCCAGGCACCCTCCTAGGAATGGCAGAGGGTCCAGAAAGGAGGACATAAGTTCTTTGTCCTCCGCCTCATAATCTAGTTGTGTAAACATATATCAACAATAGCTGGATTTCAAAGTAGACTCCAATCAGAGCGGAGGCATCAATACTCTCAATGGGAGCCAGGAGGGAGGGAGAAGAATTCTCCGGGAGGATTTGGGACAATTGCCCAGGGGAGATTTGACTGTGAGCTGGAACCTGCAGAATGGGTAGTATTTTAACAGGTAGGAGGGGAAAATGGTGGAGAGGGCTTTCTAGGTAGAATGGACCAATTCATTATATTTTGACACCATGACCACATAGAGCATTATAGTTAAGTACACACCTAAAATACATCAACGGAAAACACATAATTACAGAAAACACTGTCAACAATCCACTGAAAAATAAACTACACATATACACTGAATATACAAATGGTGAAAAAGAAAAAGGGGGGGGGAATGAGACTTCATTCTGCATGCTAAATGTCTACTATTCAGATCTCAAGAATAAAACGTACCAGTAGCTATTGTTTCTATTCATTTCAGAGCTTCTAATTGCTGCTATCTTATGGGGTCTCACTGAGAAGGAAGGAGGAGGGGGGAATGAAAATACAAGAGAGTTGCAGGAATGTGAAGTTGGAAGCCCACTCTAACTACTTTCATTCATTGTTCCAAAGGTGACACTGGTCCTTGCGTTCAAAGGGAACCGGAGGAGGACAAGCAGTTTTAAGGTAGCACAAAGGAAGGCAACTTAATGCCTCCCTAAGGAGAAGCCGCAGAGGGCTGTGCTGGTGGAGAGAAGGCTAAGAGCAATAATAACAATAAAAGAAAAAAGAGTGGGGGTGGAGTGGGGTGCAAAGGAGTCCTGAGAACTTGGGATGAGGAGGGAGGGAGAGGTGGAGGTAACCTTCGCAGGTGTTCGAGGAGGATTTGTAAATGATGCAAACATAGAGACGACAGAAGCTGTGAGGCAGGATGCAGGAACATATTCAGGGAGCTCGCAGGAATAATGGAGAGCACACGTTGCATCATCAGGATCATTGAGACCCAAATCCTCTGGGGAAGTCACGTCTTTTTTGTACAAAATGTTTTGAAGCTGAGCTTGGGGGTGGAGTGAAAGAGGAGGGGAAAATCACCGGGAAAAATTAAGCAGTCTGAAAGGAGTGTAAGATTATGAAGATAAATGTTTACCTCTCCGCTGCATTGTATCTCTTGAAATGAAACTGTTTTTGAATAGTGCTGCATCCGTACTGCAAGAATGTGGGCATTGTGAACAAATTGACTGTCTCAGATGATTTGACACATTTTGATTTCTGCTTAGGAAAATATCTGTTAATCCTATTAGAAAGAGGAGGAGAGGGTCCTGAGCAGGAATGTAAGAGATCAAATCACTTCACCATCTTGATCACACTCTCCCAATGCCAAGGTCTTAAAGTCTCAGCTATTTCCACAAGACCCGGTGCCTCATCCCTGCCCTGCTTGGCATCACATCAAAACCCCTTCTTCTCCGCCTCCCCCAACCCCACCATGGCACTGGCTAAAATCAGGACAAGACTGGATGGCTGCCCTCTCCCTGGCAAACTAAAGCAGAAAAGAGATCTTATTTTATGCTTTATCTTCATGTAGTTTTCCTTCTTTCCTTCCTATTCTCCTTTTCTTCCTTCTCCCTCCCTCATGCCCTTTCTTCTTTATGTGGTTTGTTGTTTGCTAATATCCAACTCCAGACCATTCTTTGTGTTTGGCAAAGGAAGCAGTTTTATTGTTTGGTAACTCCAGGGGGGATATGGTGTCTATGATGTTGTCTAGGCCAAGCCTCCCCCAGGAAGGTTAACTACCTCTGGCCTGCTCTCCAAGGGCAAACATGCCTGGCGATGCACACTTCGGCACCTGCCATCCTTCAGCGAGAAAGCAGATCCGCCCTGGCCCAGAGGTACCTTT
This sequence comes from Lagenorhynchus albirostris, assembly GCF_949774975.1. Classification (NCBI taxonomy): domain Eukaryota; kingdom Metazoa; phylum Chordata; class Mammalia; order Artiodactyla; family Delphinidae; genus Lagenorhynchus; species Lagenorhynchus albirostris. Next base: position 70,278,268 of record NC_083097.1, read on the forward strand.
GCTTCCCACAGTGGTGTATCTCCAGGTCACCGTGCCACTTACTGGGACCAGTTACCTGGAATCCAAATCTACAGACTGCAAATTAGGAGTGAGGGAAAGAGAAGACATTTTTTTCCCGACTACTTTCTGAAAAAGGTTCTTCTTGGAGCAACACCCAAGTCTGAGCAAAGGGTCTGTTCATCTGTCGCAAGAGCCAACACTGGAGCCCAGCATGTAGCTAAAAATATGCACTCACAGTGCTAGAAAATTGTGTTCATTAAACTCTACCTACAGGTCCTCACCCAGAATCTGCTCTATGCCAAAGCAGCATGTTGCTTTTTATCCTCCTTTATAGATTAGGCAGTAAAATAAAGAGGGTGGGGCTGAAATGCAGGGGAAGTCTGCACACGTGTTTGGAAAAGAAGAAAAGGAAAAGCACAGGGATTTCTTTTTCTCTCCTTCATGTTCCGAGTTGCCAGGGTTGTCCAGACACCACGGAGAGGTGCAGGGCTTTTTCACGTTCACAGTATTTTCACTTCCACAGGGTAAGTGCTACATGTAAAATGGGAATTTAGAGCCAGATCAAATAAATGCCTTTCAAACTGTGGCACATTGCTATTTCTGGATCCCCTCCTCCCCCCTTCTTTGTACATTAAGGAGGAAATAGGAATAATCACAGCTGACATTATTGAGCACTTACTACGTGCCAAGCACTGTGGCACGTGTGCTGCATACATCATCTCAGTTCCTTCTTCTAAAATCCCCACAAGGTGCTTGTGTCACCACCATTCTGCAGAGGATGACATGAAGGTTGTAGAAAGGTGAAATAACTTGAGCAAGTAAGTGACAAAGCTGGGATTTGAACCCTAAGCTTCCAACATCTTGCTCTTAATGTCTATGCCATAATGCCGTCTCTAAGCAGTTCCTGTAAAAATATGCTCTGTGGTTTTTCATTTAAGATTTTGGTGACTTCGCCTTAATAATAATTCTGTTATTATCTTAATTTTTACAATTTTCTGCAAATAGTAGGGTTCCTCAAAGGAAGGGACTGTGTCTCCCTCACCTTTGCATCCCCTGCAGCCTTTAAAACAAAGTATCTTGAACAGGAGTTAAAGAATTATTTGTTGAAATGCACTTTACGTTATCTGTGTACCTAAATAAAGCCCATCTAAACAAGTCCATTTCGCAGACACTGGGGTTTTCCTCTTCTTTGTAGCCACCCTCTTCTCCCTGTTTTGTTTTCAAAAGGTTGATTTTGAACTGGAGGGACATTGCAGTTGTCTTGTCACTTAGCGTGATTTGAAAGTGAGAGTCTGTGTAGTGCTTTAGCCTGCCCTCAGCAATCAGGCTTCACACTCGCAAGGCTCTGATTGTAGGAGTTGCCTTATTTGCATTGATGAGGATGAGCCAGCTGCTAGAGCATACAGAACTGCACCTGACACAATCACCGAGTTCAGGATTAGCGCGGGGAATCAGGAATCCACTGCGCTGCATGGCAATCTCAGCCCCACATTAGAGTCACTCATGCAAGATGACCCAAATTTGCAATGAGCACAATTAGCAACCCAAAGATGCATGTTAATTTGGGGGCTGGAGATTTTCCTACATTTCCCTAAATTAAAAATAATAAATATACTCTTTCCTAGACGAGTCTGGGCATGAAAATAATGCAGGGGATTCTGAGTTTGTAAAAAATGGGTAAACCCAGAAAATGTGGATTTCTTAGCCCCCACCCCTCCGCGCCCCCCCCCCCCCCGCATACACACACCCGAGGTATTAAGTTTGGCATCAAATACAGTAAGGGCTTTGTGGTGTCATACTCCTTTTTGAATTAGTAGAAAACAGCTATTTATAAGGATAAAAATAATAAAAATAGCAATAACTATAATACGTAGAAATGGAAAATTTAAGCTTCTAAAAGGGATCTGATATTTTATATTCTGTATTAATATTTCTGGGGCTATGTTTGGGTCACACATCACCACAGATACACCCACTGATTTCAGGATTTCCTAAAAGTGCAAGAGATTATGTTGAATTTTTATGAAACAGAGTTTGTAAATCAAATGGAACATACTCAAGCCTTGGGCTGTGTTTCCATGGGTCTGCAGTCTATAGGTATTGAAATGCTCACCTATACTTTAGGAAAAAAAAAAACACAACATTTTGCAAAAATTGAATGAATGATCATTCGAAGCAAAAGCATGCAGTTCAAAAGCTAAACCTCCCATTGGAGAACAGAAAATTTAATGAGCTTTTAATGGAATGCAATGCTCAGAGTAGTAAATTATTTGTTAGTTGACGATGCAATCAGCATGCTGATTAAGGTTGCTTGGTTTTTTACTAAACATTAACTGAATGAAAACGGGTAGTCCTTGTTCTGCTTGGGGGGCTTTAAGGAAGCAAATGGACTTTCAGAACAGAGATTGTCAATAAAGGTGAGTGCACTCCAGGTGTCATTTGAATATGATGATAAAATACTTCTGATAAATATTTAAAAGCATTTTAAATCCACAATGTTCGCCTAGTGTATTGTGGACTCTGTTTAAAGAAACAGTGGGCCTTAGCAGGCCTAACAACAATCCCTCTATCTCTCTCTAGAAAGAAATACCTAGATCTGCTTTCTTTTATTGCAATAGAGAAAAAAAGGGGGGGTGGTATGCTTTGAAAATATAAGCCAGCATGGACTCTAGGACCAGGAACTGTTTGGGAGTTTGGAATATAAGCCTAAGAAAAGACAAAAAAGGACAAAAATCAAAACAAAGGAAAATATTCTGACAGCAAATAAAGAGACATCTGTTTCTCTGGAATAGATTAAGATAAAAATTTAATCAAGTAGTTTTGATGTTTTAAAATAATTGCTATTAGAATACATATTTTTTTCAATTTATAAATGATGGCATTCTGAGACAAGAAGGATTGTGATATCGGAGTTATATTCTGTCTAATTTAGGAGGTCTGAAAGGGGAGTAAAAGAAAAAGATCAAAACTTGGAAATAAATTATGCAATGCTTATTTTTGTGGTTAGATTGTTAATACAGAATTTATAAGATATATTATTCACCATATATTAATCAATATGTACATTAGCTACAAATTATTGTTTCTGAGAGAGATTTTGTTACTAAATCTGTTTAAATTGCTAGATTTATTTTCCCCCCAAAAAGAAGGGATTCTTTTGTTTGTTTGTTTCTCTCCCTACCAACTGAAGAATTATGGTAGGTTAATTTTCTTTGAACAGCTACAAAGTTCTTTTTCTATAAATCCTAATTAGTTTCATCATCGGTGATTCTCTGGCAATGATAAGGTACCCTTAAAATCCGATAAATAACTACCTCTTGCTTTTAACTCTTCCTGTTTATGACCCAAGAGGTTAAAAGCCTTTGACTGGCATTTGACTTCTGACCTCATATAAATGTTATCTTATCAGTTCCTGCTTGTTAACTCCTATTGAGTACTTGTCCCTGATGGCTTTTAGATAAAGGGTTGTGGGTTTTTTTCTTTTTTTTTTTTCTTTTTAATATATTTCCTATAGGAACTAAACCACTTGCTTTGTTCTATGCCTAGTGCACTCCAGTCTACACAGGAACCCGCTATAAATCTGTTAGAAAACCCCAAATATACTTTTATTTATTCTCGACATTATTTTTAGTTTAGCTTTATGGGTGGGATTTTATGATTGAGTATATTTATTATAATTAATAGCAGTAATTCTAGTGCTCTTAATCCTTTAACATGTCAGTCAGGAAGCTGGTGAGCGTGGTACACTCTCTTTTTTTTTAATGCAAAAAAATTTAAAAAATAAACAACAATTTTAGCTTTGCATTTTGCACCAGCATGAGATGAGCTAGAGAGATAATTTATGGAAATCTTGTCTCCCCAGACTTCAGAAGTCTGCCTAATGAGAGAGTCATCAGTAAGATATATCTTTTTTAAAAAATCGAATCCAGACCATGAACAGTGCATTTTTGGACCTTTGAGGGAGGAAGGTGGCGGCCTGGCGTCCTCCTTTGCCCTTCTGTCCTAAGAATTAAGAAGGATTTCAGCCTTTTATTCCTTTTGCAGCCGTGTGTGTTGTTCACACATTCAAGTGTGTATGTGTGTGAGTCCAATCACTATGTACACATCTAAATACATTTGAATGTTTGCATTTTAATCTCTCTCCATACCTCGACGGTATCATGAGGGTATTCTAGGTGGATGCTGGTGCCTCGGAGACTGCCTCATTCACAGATGACCTACAGTGTGATTTGTAAACAAAATATTACATGAATTTCTATGTGGAAAACAGGCAGCGGGGAGGGGAAGAAGGCAGAGGCAGCCATCTTGGAGTCATTTTTCCTTTTAGCCTCCTTCTTCCTCATCCCAAGGCTCGATAGTTAGAATATTATCTTCATTTTTAATTGGCCTTCAACATAATGCAGGAGGCATGTACAAGGGACCTTTGTATCAGTGTTTGGAGTAGAAAAAAGTTGTAACCTCTTTGGACTTTAAATAATAACTGCGACTATAGACAAACTACACCTATTATTCTCTATCCTTCTAAATAAATATACATATAAATGAAACATATGCCACGGCTTGTAAGAGACCTGTACAAAACCTATTAAGGGAAACAAATGTCTATTTGGACCATTCATTTACTGCTATCTAAAGAATTAATATGTCAGTAAAGTTATCTGCCCTTCTCCTCCCCATTCTTTTCTCCCCACACAAACACTCACATGCACATACACAAACACCCTCACTATGCAGCAATGACAACCCTAGAAACTTGTTTTTTTAAACACGAATTCCCTTTCTCTTAGATCTGAAGTAGTTAAGGATGAATTTAAAAGACCAGCTTTTATTTTTTATTTTATTTTAATTTTCTGTGTGTGTGTGGAGAGCTGCTCCGGCTCTGTAATGTCCCAACACTGCTTTCATCATGTTCATATCCTGGCAACACACAGGTTTCACGCAATTTGTCCTAACTTTTCATTTCAACCATTGCTTTTCTCAAAGTGGCCAGAGTTTAAAGACTCAAAAGCAAAGGGAAAAGAAATACCCCGGCAGGGGGAATAACAAACCAGCCCCCAAACTGGTGCTGGTATTCACAGCATTGACACATTCTCCAATGTTTTCTCTGTAGTTATAACACAAAAGCGCTTTCTTCCCTGTTTTGATGTGTTAAAGACGAGAAAGAGAGAGGACACTTGGAAGTGGTAAAATAAGTATTTGGAAGCACAGGGAAGGTGTTTCTCCTTTGAATGTCCAGCATGTGTCAATAACATGCAGATACTTACAGTTTAACATTAATTAAATGTTTAAAAATGGAAAGGGGGTGAAGAGTTAAATTTAAGCAAGTTGTGTCACATCCGTTGAACTTTCAGCTATCAGTGTTGCCTTCATATTTGTCTAATGAGATGTGCATCTGATGCCAACCATTCTGCTATCTCTGAAATAAGGGTAACCACGATCCTAAGTCCCTCCGAAAAGGGTGTGAGTGGATCAATAACGAACTATTGTCTAATTCTGGTATTTGACAGGAGAAACCACAAACTTTTACTCCTTTTGTGTCAGTAATCTGAGTTAATTTTTCTAGTCAATACGATTTGCAGATTGTTTTACTGGGCGAAACAAACAAGGATCTGAAACAAATAAGGATCTGAATCCTAAACGCTCTCCTGTTCTGACGGCTAAATTCTCTGAGTTGAATCCCAGAGTCCTCTACCATTGTACGTTGTATCCTGGCTTTAAGAAGAAACAAGATTTAAACATGTAAGCTAGATGATTTCAAAACTGGTGCACATTATACCACCATTCTTATTTATAATTAATTTTTTAATATATAGTTGTAAGTCTTAGTATACCTAAGACAGAAAAAAGTATTTACTTAAATCAGTTTCTATACCAATCAAAATGAACTCCCCAGCCATTTTTGAGGTAATATTTTAAAATCATTGTGGTTAGTAATACTTGTAAATCATTGTAGTGAGAGGAAGAAGACGAAAGGTAATCGAGGCCCTTGTTTTTCTGTATAGCTGTATCATCAAGCTTTATAAAGTTACTTAAGGGTGTATTAAAATACATTGCTTCTATGTATTTATACACTTATAAACTTACTCTAAGAATATAGCAAGAAATACAGTCCATTTGATTTTTTTTTTTTTCCATTCCTTGCCAGAAATCAAACCTGCTCTGTTTGGAAAAAGCAGAGACTTCTGTGATATCGTGGACATTTTTGTATTTCAGTAAAGAAGTTGAGGACATGGAATCAGAAATATCAAAATTTTTAGGACCCAAGTTATTCCTGTAAAGGTTTTATCCCTTCCTTTGTGAAGACTGATACAGATGGATTTCTAATTTCCTTTGGTCTCTGTCCTCTCTTTTTTGTGTTTTCTTATTCACATAAATTAGCTTTGTCCTTTCTTACTAGAATGTTTGATTTGGGCACACTCTCCCAGATAGATTCTCAGTCTCACTCCCCACAACTTGTCTGGGGTTTAGGATGGGGAGTGGTTTTCCTTATTTAAAAAGCTTTGTAATTCAGACTCCGAGAGCCTGGACCTTTTCTCTATCCATCTGGACATGCTCAAAGGTCATACGCAAGATCATAAGCCATGTTTATATCCTTCTTATGGGCAAATGATAAAATAATATCCACAGGCATCTGATACTAGGGGCATGGCCTGGACACACACCTTGCCCTCTTCCCCTTGGCCTCTCCTGCCCTGATGAATGAACACATCCCTCTCCAAAGTTGATGCTTTCAAGTGACCAGTCAGATGCCGGCAGGTCAGCTGGCTGTCCTCTTGAACACTCTAGGGTTCATAAATCAGAGAAACGTTGGTGTGGTTGAAAGAAGAAGGTAGTCCAGCCTGAGGGAAGCCACGTAAATCTCTCCCGGAGCATTGTTCCTGATAGAGAGTGGGGATTCGAGCTGGGGTAACTCCTGGGGTCTTGGCTGCTATTAATGCCCTGGCCCTCCCGCAGTGGGTGCTAACTTGTGCAGGAGAGCTGCCACCACCCTTCCCAAACATCGGGCCACTTGGAAAAGTCAAGCACTGCTGAGCCCTGATTTTCATTTAATAGTCAAAACCAAGATGCATTTGGGCTATGATGATAGGACAGCTCCCTTGAAAAGAATATTTGAACTACAAAGGCATTCATTTAGGGCTGGCGATGTTGCAAAAGGGCCTGCTAGAAATTAGCAGCCTGTCCTGGTATTTGGAGAGCAAGAGTGACAACTTATTGGAAGTTCTCAAGGAATCATTTATATTTCACACTCCACTAGGCCGCTGATTTGAGATTGTCTGTTAGCATAACAAAGGCTCTGAGCCTGTGAACTTCAGAAACCTTTCGACCTCTTAGCTGCTGGCATGAATAGCCCCCAGTCCTGCCTATAGAGATCTCCCAAAGCTCCCCTGTTCGTGGCTAAATTGTTAATCAGGGTAATTTAATATAGTTTTCAATATGCCTCATCTCTTATTGGGAAAGGTATTCACAGCTCCCCTACCCCTGAAAAAAAAGTTCTTTTATTCAAGTGTGAGAGGGGCAGCTGCAGACAGACCCCCATCCCCCAGCACCCCCCCTGTAGCAGCAGCAACATTCGGAGCAGCAACCATGGTGAAGGGCCAGAAAAAGAAACTCGAACGACCATCCCTCTGCATGCATGCACTCCAACCTGAACCTGAAATTCCAGTCTGTTTAGGCTAGGAACCGACAAAACAAAAACCCAGAGCTCAGCATAACTGAAACCTCAGCGCTTACACACACACACACACACACACACACACACACACACGCCACACCCCCTTCTCCACCCTCTCTTTTCCCCCACCCTTCTCCTCCCTCCTCGTCTCCTAACTAAGCTTCTCTTCTGGCTCCCGTCAAGACAAAACGCACCAGAGCCCAAGGCCTGCTAATTTTCATTTCTCTCCCTCTTTGGAGGCAGCCCACACCATCCTGCACGCTCCTTCACACAGTCACCCTCAGCCCGAGCCCGCAGCCTCCCCCAGTGTCACATACACTTGCTCTCACCGTTCCCTCGCACACTCTCAATTCACATGCACATTAGTTAGCTGAAAAGAGCCAGAGCACAAATATATTCATTTTAATCCAGTTAAGACCTAAGAGGTCTCATAGGATGTTCTTCGATAGTTTGAAAACCAAGTATAAAACTCAGATTTTGCTGTTTCATCTCTAAGAGGCCTACAGCGTGCCTTTCTTTCACTTTCTACCAGTATATATTGTAAAAATATAAAATAAAGTGAATAAAAAACAATCACGAGCAAACCACCCAGCTTCAGGCAGACGCTGCTCAAATATTAATATGTTGTCTTTTTAAATTCTTGTACCCATGTGCAAAGTCAGAAGAATAATTTCATACAAAGAAGGAAAAAATATAAAATCACTATTTTTAAAAATTACAAATGTAAGGATACAATCTCTTAATCTCATTTTTCCACGTGAGAATTTTAAGACATTTATAATCTTCAATCTTTCATTTCCACCTGAGAGTTTTAAGACATCTGTAAAATGTATCTGAATATTTCCTGATCCCTTTGGTGATGATTTTCTGTGCATTTGTGCTCTTTGTGCGAGTTGAGGCCCTGTGTCTTGCTGCTTCCTGCAAAAGCCATTACTAGTGTGCCCTGTTTTGGTTGGTGGGCTGGCCTCAGCCTCCTGAAGTTGGATAAAGCCCGGATCTAGTGCCTGAAGTATTTTCTTTGAATTTGCTGTAGTTAGAGTGGTCCCTGGTGGGGGTGGGGAGACATTCTTTGCTCATTTGGGATTGTAATCTAGCATCTCAGAATCGCTGAGATGGGAGACAAATTTCTGTATACAGGATCAGGAAAAGGATTATTAACCTCCAAAACAGTAGTACAAATATAGGCCCACAATTAATAAAACAAAACAAAACAAACATCCCAACCTCTTTCCCAAGATAATTTTTCCTGGAGTTAAAAGAATAAAAGGTTTTAAAAAAAGTTTTCCTGGTCAATTTTAATATCTAAACAATACCCAGAGGTGACACTTTAGAACATAAAATAAAATAAGTATATCTGGTTGATATATTACATGGCAATCCTAAAATCTGCATTTTCCTTAAAAAAAAAAGGATTCTGACAGCTTTCATTTCAGTGTTTGAAAGTTTTTAGATTATAAGCATTTTTGTCAATAATCTGTGCATTATTCATTTTAATGTTGGGCTTTTCCATTTATTTTATTCTGTAAGTAGTGCTCTTCATTTTCCTAATGTCTTAAACCAGAACATTTCTAAAAATATTAATTGATAGTTACTACAAATCAGTGTATAAATATTTCTGGTTTCTCTTGTTAAAAAAACAAATATGTTAAATAATTCCTATATAAATTGACAGAAATTTAACTTTCAAAAGATGTTTAGAGAGAAAAAAATATTATGGCTTTTAAATCCAGGAAAGAAAAAAAATACACAATTTGCATTTTTCAGTGCTTTCACTTAACATTGTTTTCATTAGCTTTTTCTTCATTAGAATTTATGATCCATGTCCATCATTACACTTTCACATCTCTGATTTCTGTTAAATTTTCTAACAGAGGTTAATAAATATAAAGGGGTAAAAAGGCCTATTTGCTTTCATCTAAAGTGTTCACTATTTCAAGGTTATTTGTATTTGCATTAAAATTTTTCCATGTTCTAATTTAAATTATTTAAATTGGCCTGAAATTAATTCTACTTGGAGTTAGGAAGTAACAGGAGGATTTTTTTAAAGGAATTAAATAACATGATTTTACTTAATTATAATGTTTTCTTAAGGTTGGGCCATCTAACACTCTTTCTAGCATGGCAGAGTTTGGGCTTCATATTTATGGAAGAAATAGGGTTGGGGGGAGAAGGATGTATATTTGGAATGGTGTTTGACAGGGGGAATGAACGCAGACACCAGAACAATTATATTACAATCCCATTGGGAATGCCAGCACCAAATTTAGCCAGACTGATGGGGTACTGTCTAGACGGTCCCTTTTGTGTATCAGCTGTTTTCTCCCTGCTTTATTGCACTGCTTGAATGTGTGAGTTGAACGTGCATATGGATCCCAAACATAACCATTCCTGCAACCATACATTGCTGTTAAATTTTCTCTCATTTGGCTAAGAATCAAGGGCTGTGTATACTTACTATATTCCCTTTATAATACTTTGTAATTAAAATGCAGCTTCCAGAATCAGAGGTTTAACAAAGGTCATAAGACAAAGTAGAAAGTGCCTAGGCTGTTTCTTTATATGAAGAAAAAAAATGTACTAGGTAAACATTTCTATCTTCTCAAACATGTCCACCTCTTTTCTACAGAAGTAAAAGAAAGCCAGAAAGAAAAGAAATAGACAATGAGAGGAAAGAGGCATAGTACATGTAAATTACCACCTTTCCTTTTGCAAAGGGCAAAGGATAGAAAGAAAGAGTATTTATTAAATGTTTACAGTGTAATTAATGGCAGTGTGTGTGGTTTTCCTTTTTTTTTTTTTTTTTTTCTTTCCCTCTCTTTATTCGGTAAACCAAATAGAGTTCAGTAATCAGGGTTCTTGTGAGGTCTTAGAAATAGATTCCCAAACTCTTAAATAAATGCTTACAAGATTGCTGTTCTGTTATTGGTCAGGTAGGAAATCCCAGAGACATTTCACATCTGGGCAACTGTCCGGATTGTGTTTTGTTTGTCAAGATAGTGCAGGAAGGCTAGGACTTAGTTATATGTGATTACAGTATCCACACAAAACATTCAGTGTTCAAAGGAGCAGAAATGCACCCCTAAATATGATGCACACTCCACGGGTGATAGGTACTAAGGTTGGATGCCTTTGCTAACAACCAAGAATTTGAAACAAGCACAAATTAATTATTCAAATTAGAAAGTGAGAAATAGAAAGACACATTAATGCTAATGAAAGTAGGTATCAGATCTACCTCTGTCTATAAAAGGTTTATCAAAAATTTTTGTCACCAAGAATGAAAAGGTATAAGAAATGGGAATTCCACAAAATGTAAAACATCACAAATATAATTCTTGCCTTGTAGTAGTAGCCCAAATGAATCCACTGTTTCAGGAAAGAGAATCCCATGTTTCACAGCACATTAATAACTTTTATTAATATGTACACACAAACTATTTGGAGCAGGTTCCTACTTTCCATTTGTTGAATTATTTTGTGTGTGTGTGCCTTAACAAAAAGGAAAATGGTAAAAATGTTTTGCCCTTAAGGAAAATAAAATAAAAGTTAAAGTTAGTGATAGAAAAAAATATTTTTAATAGTTATATGGTTTGGGGCACTAAATTTTGTCAGTAACTAATTAATGGATTTTTAAAATAATAATTTTCCATGCTTTACCACTGGAATTCAGTAACTACCATGTCCTATGGGCAATGAAGATTTTGTCCATCTTTTGAGGATTGGGTATTGAAGAGAAGGCTGGAGGAAAGAGAAAGTAAATTTTGTTCCCAATTTTACTGAACAAGGTAAGACTAGAAGTGATCTATTTTTTGGCTTGAAACATCAGATCACAAATCAACAACCATAAGATATGACTGAGGATATAGGGTTGGGGAAATTTCCAGGTTGGAAGAAGGTATGAGACTTGAACAACTGACATTAAACATGACAACCTTGAGTAGGCACTGTAGGCACTGATATTAAAAACCTCTGAGATATAACTTTGGCATGACTGAGAAAAAAATTCAACCAGAGGCAGGGACAGAGAGCAAGAGAAACCAAGACTGAGATATAAGAAAGCAAGAGAAAAATGGTGGGAAGGGGGGTCCGGGGAGTGGTGCTTGGGGGTGGGTGCTAGGCAGGAGTGGTGAGTGAGAAAGAAAGAGAGAGAGAGAAGAGAATGAATATTCTAAGCATTGTTTTAATCTAAAACAGAGATGCTTCCAGGAGAATGAATTTCAATGGAGCTGAGCCAAAAATAATTATAGAGATTTTCTTGTTTTGTTTTGTGAATGAAGAGCATCTCTTTTCTCTGGGGATGCGAGAGTGAGAAAGGACCAGAGCCAAGAGATTGAAGTGATGCCCCTCTGCCCCTTTACTTCCACACAGCACAGTAGCGGACCTTTCTTTCTTCCCCTTTCCAAAAGCTATTGGCACCAAACTGTGCTAGGAAGAGAGGGAAGTGGCAGCAGCCCTCCAACCTAGCTGGATTTTCTATTCTTACAATAGCTTGTTTACTTTGATAAGGCTGAAGTATTGAAATTCGATGCAAGATTGGGTTGGGGGGAGCAGGGATACATATTTTAGGTTCTAGAGATAAAATTGAGCTATTTACAACTATGAATATTTCCCTGTTAGAGATACTTGAAACTTCCTCTGGGGTTTGTTTTATCAATTACATTTGTTGTCTTGTTTTTCATTATCAATAGCAGGCTACTAAAGGAAATAAAGTATTCTCTCAATTTTCTTCCATTTTCTCTGTGATATAAAATCTTTATCTTGGAACCTTTCTTACAGGGAAAAAAATTGTCGTTTGTTAAAATATCTTAAGCTATGACTGGATTTTTGTGAAAGCGATATAATATACTCCTCACGAAAGCAGAAATAGAAAGCTTTATGCTAATTTGAAACACAGTATTGGGGGAGAAACTAACATTAATAGACGTTGGGGAGGAAGTAATCATAAACAACTCAGAATTAATACCTAAAGACTATTCATTTTCTTAAGTTAAATTGACTTTCATACAATTCACACCATTAAGTACTGTCTGAACTTGAATATTCTCTCCAAATCTCTTGTTTTAAGTGTTGTGCCATGTTAAAGACCCTGTTGTCATTTTTATCATTCATAGATAGAAGTTAGTTCTACAAGTAGGCTTCAGGTATTTTATTTTTGTATTACTTGAATTTAAATATATATATATATATATATATATATATATATATTTCAGAAACCTAAGAACCATTTCCTTTCCTCTACATGGTATGTCACAACTTTTTTAAACAAAAGTGAAAATTAACTTTTGTTTTTATAAATATTTGACCTGCTAAGTTTAACAATGTAGTTATCCAATAGAAGAACAACACAGAGTCATAAGCTTAATGGGTTAACACAAAAATGACCTTCATACACATTTAAAACAAGGAAACCTATGTTGCATTAGCAGTCAAGATTATCTATTGGCTTAAGCATAAACATCTTTGAAAGTAGCAAAAATACATCTAGTTTCCTTTAAAACTTTTACATATTAAAATTCTTCCTGTTTCTGTCAAAAAACTATTAAAATGTATAGGAGTTGGCAGTAAAGTTGTATGATTCTATTATGTAGTTAAGTTTTCAAAAAATTTTCTTAAAGGTGGAAAATGTCTTCATGTACATGAGACTTTATTTAGGGATTTTCAAAACATGTTTTAAATGTCACTGTGAATATACTGTATAAATCTATGAATATGAGTTTTATGAATCCACCTTTAATTTAATTAATCATATTGATTCACTTGACATTTTTCTCCTCCTGCATCTCCCCTCCCCCCTTTTTCCATCACTCTATTAAAAGCAGTTCATTCACAGGGCTAGACTAATTATTGAAGCAGATTTTACAAAATAAAACTGACAATGGTTTTAGAAGAACTTTTAAAAGCATTCAACTTAGATTTTGTTAAAAGTGGTTAAAATGAATATTTAAGAATTCAAAGTACTTAATCATACTAATCTTAACATTACATTTAAAACCCAATCCCCAAATGAGAGATCAACTTTTTAAAAAGAGCAATTATTAATATTAAATAACCAGAATAATCACTAATATATTCTAAGCTGAAATAAGTATATGAGATTAGCAATAAATATTTATTTTTCCAAGTTTTAAAAGAAAGCTTTACCTCTTTTAAAATAAAATAATTTGCAAAATAGGAAAATATTTAGTAATATTTAATGTCTATTAAAAACCCAATATACACCATTTGAGAATTTATGCTTATGCTGCATCATTAAAGTTGTTGAGGGAAACTATTAGTCTACCAAAACATTTAAAATATAGTAGATAATAATTGATTATTAACAGTAGTGAAATATATCACATCAACATATGTATTTGTTAATACTATCAAGCTCTAGAATGGATTAGGAAATGAGGAGATAAAGATAGATTTACAGTTAATAAATGCCCCAAAGATATTACCAATGGCAAGGTCTATATTTTACAAGAGTATATAGATATATGTATGCAGATATGCTAGATGTAGATATATTTGTCCTTTGTTTGTACTGGTCATCATATTATAAAATGTATTTTTAAGGGTTCTATCTTGACCAAATATGTTGGTCAGAAGTTACGTTTCACTTGAACCCAAGCACAGAAATTGCCCCAAAGGAAGTCTCGTTGGTTTGTTCATTTTTAGTGGTATAGAGACCAGTTTGCAACTGTGGGGCTGGGGACAGAGGACAAAGCAGCAAGAAGCAATTGAAAGGATTAGAATGGAAACTTCCTCAAGCTTCACAGGCGTGTTTGCTGGTCACAGATGCCATTAAGGTGTATAGATAAGATATATTTAATATTAAGACTTTAAAAAGAGCCTTCACACTCCTGAAAATTCGCAGGCAAAGCCGAGCCTCTTTCTTTAGCCCATATACTTTATTACGTTGGCCCAGGAATCCTGGCTAAAGATAGTTTCATACAGCTCACATGCTTGGGTTTTGTCACTTCATGTCATAACCTCCACATTACTTAAAATATAGTTTTAAAATGTATTAAACAGAAATGCTGATATAAGCCTAAATGTAGCTGTACTTGCTGTTTCTGCTCTAAGTTCATTCATGGTGGTGGATTTAGTTAAAGGGCCCTGAACAGCCATGCTTAACAGTAAGGAAACAAAATCCTCTTGGCTTCTATGGGGGCTAGGTCTATGTCAGAGCAGAGGGAACTCACTGTAGATATCTGAGATAAATACCTTCTGTAAAAATGTACACATTTCACTGGTGTCCTATATAATGTAAAGAAAAATATGTTGCGTTACAAACAAAGCCCTGTTAGCTTTTTTTGCCTAAACTAAATGCTATTTTATATATCTTAGACACAGATAATATGCAGTAACATTTATGATAGTAATAGCTGACTCCAAATAAGAACTGCAAGTGATCCTAGGTATCTCCTGAATCATAATCAAGGACTACCTGGTAAGCATTAAGTGACAATAAAGGGTATTCTTGCTAAAATATTAGATGAATTAATAATAGAGAAAACGGTCACTTTTACAGAAAAGTCAACAGAAAATAGCAGTAATAATATGTGCCTTGTATACGAGCATAGTGTATTACATCCAGTGTGCAATGTGCTATTATAAAAAAAAAGTATGGTACCTCTTCTGGATGATACAGCTGCATTAGGAAATTTTATAGAATGGCTTATTTTCCAGAGCACAACATCTAGCCTTTCCACATGCTTTTTTGGTAGAATTTCTCCTCCCAGTTAAAAACTGGTTTTCATCACACAACTGCGTAATTATTTTTCTGCAACTAGCGATAATTACTTGTTTTGTGTATCTCTACTAGAGTGATTCAGTGTTTGCTGTTCTACCTCATAAAATGCATCTGTATTAGAGGCGTATGAAAAGGAGTATTGACCTTATATAATATATTGCTATATTGGTAGGGGCACACAGCTCTAATTCTTTGTAAAAGGCACAAAAGTCTATATTGCTTTGAGTTTCCCTTTTTGAATGCTATGTGAGTTTTCTGACTAAAGCATAAAACTGGAGGTAACTGAAGACAAGAAACCTCACAACATGGAAATTACTCAGTACACAAAGAAACTCCCTCTCAGATAGATGTACAATGGGTGACTGAATAAAAAAAGGCTGTTGGAGGGATGTGTTTATAGTGGCATCATAAAAAACTCTGGAATCACTGTTAGTGAGATTTGTCACACCAAAAAATCAAACACAGATTTCAGATCATTCAAGAATATCTAATCATTTTCTGTCACTCACAAAGCTCTCCACAAAAAATTAAAAGAAGGAAAATTAAGCAGAGCCCCTCCTGCCAGCCTTCTTTTATCTTACAGCAGTCCTCTTTCTCTATTTTCCTTCCAACTCTTGTTTGTGGTTCTCCTTTCTTTCAAGTTCTCTTTAATCCTTGCTTTCCCATGTCCCTCTTTAGTCTTATTCATCAGTGATGCCAATAAAAATAAACAGTCTATTTAAAACAAATGAGTCAGTGCCAAAAAATATACGTGATTGGTGTGTGCCTTATTTTTTAATTTTATCTTTCAGTGAAACTACACCTGTGGCATTCTCTTACTTAAACTTTTTATAACTCTAAAAACAAAACACAAAGAAAAGAGCAGAGAGCCAAAGTACTCTTTAATGTCTCTGGGTTTATTTATAAATATATGTAATGTTAAATGCAGTGAAATCCTTGTGAGACTACTTTTGTGCTTACTGATCCCAGGGTGCAGAAGGAATTAGCTTATCCAGGAAAACTCAAAGTCATAATTAGTCTTGTGAATTATAATAATCAGGTTTCATCCTACATTTCTTTCTCATGTGGTACTTCCAGTGGGAGTTCTGCATGAAAAAGGACTACAGGATTGGGCATTAATAATGGTATACCTGTGAAATATGAGTATATTCCTATAGTGCCAATGAATGAAATTAGTATACTGCCCAATTTTTGTCCTATACCCTTCAACCAAATGAAAAAATAACTTCAAGAGATTTTTCAAATTTCAAAAAATTCCATTCTTAGTTTTTTTAAATACTTCTTAAAATTATAAAATAAAAATGGAAGTTTTTTTCCCCAATGATATATATCTCTCACTCTTTGTTATAGATATAAGGCTATAATTAATTTTTATTAAAAAAAAGGTTAACAATGCTTAAGTTTTACATAATTTCCTCCAACAAATAGAAACAAAAGAACAAGTAGGGAAAGAATCAGTGAAACTCAGCAGAAAGCTATATTTATTCTCAAAGCTCTCAGATCAGCCATTTTCACTAATTTGATTACTCAGGTCAATCAAACACTTTGCTGACTGATGGAGATGATCAATTTCTTTAATATATAGACCTAGCCTAAATTAAACAAAAGAAGTGTAATAGCTTACCAATCCTGAGATGTTGATGTTTTGTCATTTGTGAAACAGAAATACTTCTTTCAAAATTTACACTATGATGAACTGCTAATTAGGCTTAGAAGAGTATGAATGAAATGAAGAGACAGAATGCAATCATAACTGTACATCTATCTAAAGCCCAAACCTGCATAGCTCTAATAACCCTAAAAATTTATACAACTGTCCATCAACAGGTAAATGAATATACAAACTGTAGTATATTCAAATAATGGAATACTACTCAGCAATACAAAAAACAAACCACTGGTACATTTTACAACATGGAAGAATCTCAATAAAATAATGCTGAGTGAAAGAAGCAAGACCCAAATCATTTATATAATAGTCTAGGAAATTCAGACTAATGTATAGTGACAGAAAACAGATCAGTAGTTGCCTAGGGGAAGGATCAGGAGGCAGGAATTACAGAAGCATGAGGAAACTTTTGGGGGTGATGGATATGTTTGTTGTCTTGGTGGTGATGGTTTTCACAGGTGAATACACATGGGCAAACTTTAAAAAATATACAGTTACATATGAACAGTGTGTTATGTATCAATTTTACTTCACTAAAGCTGTTAAAAATAAATGGACCAATTAGAATGGGTATGGGAATCAATCAGAATGGATGCTAGACATTATCAAAAAAAAAATTCAGACAGTGGGTTTCAGAATTCTCTAGGTAATTGGGACCATGTACAGTTGACCATAAAGATTTTGGGGATTGAGAATGTCCTCTTCATCTCCTTGCTGATGTTTATGATACCTGGTTTAATTCAAAATAATTTTCCACTTTTTCCTGTTAAAAATCGATACAGTCCTGAATGAGGTGAACACCACAATTTTAGATTTTGTCTCTACCAGGGCTACAAACCATGTGACTTAGGTCAGGTGACTAAACCAACATCAGAATACCTCCAGACAATTGTTCAAGTTAGAGGTAAAATGAAAGATACTTCTTTCTAGAGAAAATAGGATCCATCCAGCAAACATTTCCATTTAACAGTTGTGTGTTTTGTCATAAAATCTCCAAAGGTTTTCTCTACCCTTTGTTACTGTGTGTGATAAAAAATGGAGTAAGGAGGTAAATGGGGGGGGGGATACTGTTAGCAAAATAACAAAATTACTTGAATATATTTGTCTCAAGTAGATCTCACTATGTGAGCTGATTGATTTCAATTTGCTACAGCAAAAAATTTATTAAAATACACAATAAGGGGCAAAATCACCATATTGCAACTCTATTCTGGAATGGAGGATGACTGAGTCACCGGTCAAGGTGCCTTGTATCGTATAGAGTAAAGGACTGAGATAACTCCAGGTTGTTATTTTTATTGTTCTATTTTTATTACAGTGAATATTATGTTTATTTACTTACAACTAAATTTCTAGGTATATAACTTGAGTTAGATCAGTGCCCATATCAGGGACAAAGGAAAAATAGCCCTACATAATTTTTAAGAACCTCAGGAACTGAGCTAAAAGTCAATAAACATATGGCAAAAAGACTGGAAGCAAATTGAATATATGTGCAAATTGACATTTTACTAAAAGAACATGCTTAAAACTTTAGGTTTATCAAACATATGTCAATGAAATTGAAACTGAAATCTATTCAGCAAGTAGAATGTATTACTGAATGCAGAAATACGCGTGTTTTACAGGACCTGAAATGCAAACGTTTTTCCATCTTGTCATATTATGATTTATTATTCTGATTTTAGAGATATAATATTAAAAATGTGTTAATGAAGACATTTCTATTTAGAGTCTTAGGTACATTTTAGTTTTTAAAATGTCCATCTTTTTGCCAGGGTCAATCCTCATGCCACATGGTTGGGTTTCCGAAATAAGATTTGCAGAAAGAAAAATGTGCCATTGATCTTGGACATAAATTTATAATTTATCTTATGTTGGTATGTAGCTAACTCCTGAATTTTAAAACTATATATAATAGCTATGGTTATGATTTTTTTTCTGGGTACTTTTTCAAAATGGAAAAAAAAATTTAAGTTCAACTTTGTACTTATCCATGTCTCCTATTTTTCTTTTTCGTGTATTCTTTCCTCCCTCCTTCCTTCTCTGCTCTCACTTCATTATTTAGCCAATGATTTTTTTTCTGCTCTTGCTACTGTCAGTTAGTGACCAAGACCTTGTCTTAACCCTGAAGATGCAGTTGCTTTAGGCAAGTTCCCTCACTATTTCTTGACTGTGTTTAGGGTTAAGAGCTCTTTAGGTACAACGTTAACTATCTCTCTTTCTACAGTGTCTGTGAGATTATTTTCTTTTGTTACCTCTTAGTACAAAATGTTAGCTTTAACCAGTTCAGTGATAAAGGAATTGGAAAGGTTTTGAAGAGGCCCCACCACAGCCTCCCTCCACCTGATTTCTCATGTTCCATGTAATCTAATGAGATGAATACACCTCCTTCTCCTTCAGACTGTTGGGAAAAGAATCTAAATCAAGCTGTTTCAAAGCCAAAACCTAGACAGCAAACCCATACCTAGGTTCCTGGAACTGGGAACTCTTGCTGGAAAAGCACGAAGGATCTTTTGATACTGAGATGAAGATCGCTGAGAAAGCTGATTTCTTCTCTGTGTGGAATCATCTCTTGGTGTTCAGCTGTGGCTTCCCTGGTTGAGATGCTCAATCAACTTCTCATCCGGGCCACACTCCTTACCTGAAGGGAGATTTAACTTGGCGTCATATTTATGATACTTCCAGATGTCTGTTTTTTATCTATATATCTTGGCAAAAATCTACCCTACCCATCTCATTGGATTTTCTTCAGGGTCCAGTGTTATAATATATATTAAATCCTTTGCAAACTATGAAGTATGATTAAAATGTAAGACAGTTTTCCTGGAGACAACAGAACACTAGAAACTGATATGGTATAGCAATATCAGCCAGAGACATATTGGTTGATTCAGACCCTTCCTTTTTATAGGTCCTGACACAGCCACCTTGCTTGTGCGATACTCTTTTTTTAGTTCACAGGATATCAGATCATTATTAAGGTCAACCAGCTGCTCCTTGAGATGTTTCGCCATGTAGTCTGGAGGAAATATTGCAAGAGTTTGTCAGCATTGAACCATTTGGACATGGGTAGTCTCATCAGAAAAAAGAATCTTGTCTTCTCAAAGGACATGTGACAAATATTTATGGACAAGACATGTAGCTGATAGCTTTATCAAGGTCTATCCTCTGTTAACTTCCCACATGCCCACTCTACTGCAACTTAAAGACCCTCCTTTTTCTCTATTGATCCATTAACATAAATAATTACAATTAGAATGGATTTATTAATTAATGGCTATTATAATCATTATGAATTATTCTTCAGTATATAGCATTTCATATAATCCATTCCATAACTCCTCATCTTTTAAAAGATAGCATTCAGAGCTACCCCTGAGGACAATGGAACCCACAAAATCAGTTAGAGGATATAGTTAGAAAAAAGAAATAAAAATATTTAGCACTTCAAAATGAAGACCTAAATAGACCTTGCACATCTCCATGTTTATTTTACATGCATTAGGTTTCATTAAATTGGAAAAATCAATACAATTTCCAAATTACACTTTGTTCATTGCTTTTATCTATCAACTATCCAAGGAATATAATCTCAAATTTTTATTTATATAGATCTGTAACATTTGGATAGACAGCGAAGAATTTTATCTGTTTTCACTAAAATTTTTACAAAATACAAAATTAAGAGATGGTAATTTTTTAACCCAGAACATGAGAATTACTTGTAAGAAAGTAATATTGATTGGAAAACAATTACTTCAGTCGATGTCCAAGGAAAGTTATTAGAGTATTTTAGAAAATTCCAAATTCCATGTATTTATTTTACCTAAAATGACATCCTTTGCTATATACATTATTTATCTGTAACTAATTCTTTTTACAGGTTGTTTAATATTCTATCCAAAGATCAACATATCATGTCAACACCTTCTCTAATACGATGGCAAGTGGCAAGAACAAACTGTACAGAATCCTCTTTCAAAGTAAGCAAAATTAAACTATGGAGAAGACTGATGTAGCCCAAGCAGGTATTATAAGCAGAGACAGATAGATATGGGTTAAAGGCAAACTTCTTTGCCTTAAGAGATCCTAGAACGAAGCTGAGGTAGGGGAGATACAAAAGACATATAATTAGACATAAATGTTACTTTTACCCTCAAATAACTAACCCAGTTATTCTTTTCTACTGACCATTTATGGCTCAATTCACTAATCTCCTAATCTGATACACAGTTGAAATGTTTTACCCCCAATTCTTGAGACCATGTATCTCAAGAAAGATACTACATGACATCTTTTAAGATGCCATTGTACAAGAACCAGCAAGTTCGCACCTGGTCCATTAAAAATGGCCTGTATAAAAAACAAGATATTCTGCAGAATCCTATAAATCCTGCTACTGCTGCTCCCTGGTTCCTATCTGTCTGTTCCCTTGGTTTGTTTCAATAGTCGCTGATCCTTGGTTCTTGTTCTTACCTCAGTCCTTGGCATTTCCTGTATGACTCCTGGTAATCGTATTTAGCCACTCTTCACCACCCCCCTGAACCTAATGTCCGCTTGTTCTTTACTGGTACTCTCACTGCCTTCTTTCTGCAGTCTTGCTGTACCAGTCCATGTTATGCATGGTCTGACAGCTATGTCAAGCATCATCTTTTACCTATGTAAGCATAGGTACTTGGTCAATTCGGGAAAATAAACAGTTTATTTTAATATGTACTTGTCCACCTGGAAGGCCAATTAGGAAACTGCTGCATAAAATGGTCAAAAGATTATGAGATTCAGAACTAAGATGGTTAGCAGGAGCATGAAAACATGATGGGTTTAAGAGCTACTGAAGAGATAGAATTAACAGGATTTGATGACTGAATTGAATAATAGAGCTAAGGCAGAGGGAAAAGCCATGGATCATGCCTTAATTTTGGCTCAAGAAATGGAGGTAATCATGAACACATTTATTGAAATGGGAAACACAGGAGGAAAAGCAGATTTGGGGTAGTGAGATGCGATGAATTCAGCTTCTAATAACCGAATTATAAGCGTGTTCCTAAGACATCTAAGTTGTCATGTCCAGTGTGCAGATAAATTTAGGGTCTGCAGATCAGGCAAGAAATCTAGCTTGAGGATACATATTAGAGAATAGAGTATTTTAAAAAGACTAAGTGATCTAAAAAATAAAAGTCAGGGAGTCACTAGGATAAGGACTGAAACCCACTGGGTTTACTACAGAGACTGTTGATGAATATGGCTGGTAGAGTTTTAATTAAATGGTAGAACATAAGCCAAACTTTGGAGGACAGAGGAGTAAATGGAAAGTGAGGGACAGGAACGTCTTATCCTTACAATGAGGACAGCTGGATTTTTATCTCAGTCAGGATTAAGAACCAGAATTACATACATATTTTCTAAAGAAATTTAAAATGAAGTCTTCTACCTCTCTTCCACATCTATTCTCTATTCTTTCTTCTAGGTGTCTCTGCTGAGGCAGTTTATTTTAAAGAGATAATGTATATAAAATACTTAGCACAAAGTGTAACATAGTAAATACCCCAGGGATATAACTACAGGCTTTCGTAATTATCTGAATGTAAGCTACTTCTGAAAAACATGTGGGAAGGCAAATTTGTGTGTAGCAAAAGCAAATATTTAATTATTTTAAATGGGAATAATAATAATAATGCATTCTTAGTACATGTAGAAAACCCAACCAGTTCCTCTAAAAATCATTAACATACTTAAACATGTATATAATAATCTACTAAGGATTTATGCATTATAAAAACCACATAATACTTGCTTACTTAACATTTAATGAGCACATTAGTGAATGTGTTAATGTGGGTCACAGATACTATCAGGTACATATTGCATTTTCATTCTACACCACAATGAATATGTGTTCTAATGTAAATAGACAAGAAGATAATATGGAAAAATGTATATTGAATGCAATTAACAAAATAAAATAAACAAATGAGGCCATTTAAAAAAAAATGGTTACTTTCCAGAGTGAGGTTTAGTGATGTGGGAGACATTTTCACTTAATAATTCATAACACCTTCAAACCAGGCAAACACAAAGCGCTGTCTTATTCAGAGAATAGCTGCGATGTGAATGCAACATACTCGGCATCCTCTTGTTCACTCTCTGGAAATTACATGGAGATTCATTATAACAAATAGATTCAAACACTAAATTTGGGGCAAATATTTTTTAAAGTCGTTATCACTACTGTTAGTATTATGTGGACCTATGGTGTAACTCAAGAGTGCTATTTTTACGGGATACAAGCCAAGAAGAGCAGTGGTTCTTAACTGGGAGTGAATTCTCCTCCCAGGAGACATTCGGCAATGTCTAGAGACATTTTTGGTGGTCACAAAATATGTGGTCCAGGATGGTCCACAAATCAAAAGGTTAAGGATGCTGCTAAACATCCTACCACAGAACAGAGCCCCACGACAAAAATAATCCAGCCCCAAATGTCAATAGAGCTAAGGTTGAGAAACGCTGAAGGAGAGAAAAGAGTGAAATCAAACCAATATTTCAGAGGAAACCTCAACTGGAAGAAGGAAGAGATCAAATATTGCAAAATCAGAAGTTGGAACGAATTGATGTTATTAGCTTGCGGAACTATAAAGTGGATCTTTTCATCAACAGTGCTAATAAATACAAGAAAGGGAGGTACTTTGGGAAGGGATTATGTGGAAAAATATTAAGTTTAGTTTTTACTATGTCACACTTCAGGTATGGATGGAACATCCAAATGCATGAGGTAATTTTAATGAGTGCAGGGGTTTTGTCTAAATTTTCTGGTTAACTTTTTTTTAAAGCATTTAGATACTCTTCAGGTTATAAGTCAACTAACACATTTGAGCTCTAACTCTGTGTCATATATCATACATTTTTCACATGCAATGTTGCTTAATCTTTAAGGAATTACTGGAGAATGATATTATCACCCCATTTTATGGATGAGAGAAATGAGGCTTAGAAATGTTAAAAGTGACTAAGGTCAGACAGCTACTAAATCATTGTACTAGGATTGAAATCAATGTCTTTGAACCCTAAGTCCTGGGCTTTTGGCTAAAATAATTTTCTTTTAATGCTCATGAATGCTCCAGTTATTTCAGACAATCCCCTACAACCACTCTTTACTGAGCTTTATAAGTAACTTCCCTCAGCTACAAAACACACACACACACACACACTTTTTAAAATACAGTTTGTCTTTTTTCTGTTCTTATGTCAACGTAGAAGTTTGGAAAACATAAAAAAAGCATAAGTCAAGAAGATAAAAATTATCATTAATTCCACCACGTAGGAATAACTGCTACTAAATAACTTTTAGCTAGTGATTTGAAGTTTTACTGTTTTTCTTTTGCTGTTTTTCTCTGCTGATGGTTATGCTGATGTACAGTGATATTTCTAAAATGAATCATGAAGAATTAGAAAGAGGAGATGAAGGGAATGATGGTAATAAGCTAGAGAATTAGCTCTCAAATTCATAAAGAAGAAACTGGGGTGAGGTGAGGGTGGGGAAAGAATGGGGACAGGGTAATTTCCAGAACCTTTTTTTTGCCCAAGGAGTACTAGGAACTTAATAAATCTTAGTTCATCTGTCATCTCTATGCTCTGCTAATGACAAGATTAAATTGAAGCTACACTCTCCTGAGTGCTTATCATTTGCAAATGCAGTACTAAGAGCTTTACTCATATTATCTCATCTTATCCCTGCAGCAACCTTGAGTAGGATATTATTATTTCCAACTTAGAGAAGAAACTTAGGCTTAAAGAAGTTTTCAAAACTTGCCGGGTTCCACATCTGGTTAATGGAGAAGTGAGGCTTCAGAAGCAAATCTGTCTGGCCACGGAGGCAGTGTTCTTCCTCTTTGCTAGGTTGCCCCCTTTCTCAGAAGAAAATGAGGCGTGGCAACTATAGAATTCAGGAAAGTGATGGCAGAGCTGAAGGAGATCTTGGGATCTCGGACAGAATACTTTTTCGTGGTTACTAGCTCCGACTTCCTTTTCTTTTCCATTTGCAGGAGTGGGTTGGTATTTGGCCTCTGAAATATGGTTCTAAGCTTAAGTCACCAGATGCTTTTAATTTGATTTCATTGGAAAAATATAGTGTGATAAGGAATGCACATGAGAAGATTACTACCTGCCTGACACATAGTAGGCTCTCAATAGTGTGCTGAATGAATGACCAGAGGAATAAACTCCAGCAAACTGAAGATCATTTTTCTGGAGCACCTTTAATAATAAGCTGAGCCACGCATAGCACAGGGAGATCAGCTCGGTGCTTTGTGACCACCTAGAGGGGTGGGATAGGGAGGGTGGTAGGGAGGGAGACGCAAGAGGGAAGAGATATGGGAACATATGTATATGTATAACTGATTCACTTTGTTATAAAGCAGAAACTAACACACCATTGCAAAGCAATTATACTCCAATAAAGATGTAAAATAATAATAAGCTGAGCCAAACTCCTATTGAAGTTTACCACTTATTTATTTAGAAGAGCCAAATATCAACAGGTGTTGGCTGATTGAAATTACTATTCCCTGCTCCCTTTCTAAAAATCAGACCACTGCTCTTGGAAAAAAGAATATCAGAATTTAAAATTGTGTGATTACAAATGATCATATTTTGGCTCAAATTTAAAATAAGTAAATATATTCCTTTGGTTTTGACAACATGTTTGGAAAACATAGTCTTTGGCTTTGAGTTTTAGGTTGTAGGATGGAGCTGTTGTGGAAAAGTAAATCATAGTTTAGGTGTATTTTCACAGCTAGCCCTCTGGGTTAGGAATATTCTGCTCATCTGTGGAAACATGACCTCCCAGTGAAGTGCCATGCAAATCATTGGTTTTACATGAAAGCCTATATTAGTCTAGTCACTCACAGGCATCTTTAAGCATAACTGTTGGGTAACAGTCTATGTTTATTGTTATGATAAATGTTTCAAAGCTACTGTTCTCTGGGGTTTTCACAGTAAAGGAAGATACTCATCTCATTGGAATTTTAACCACACTACAATTAAAATGAAATGCAATCAATAAAATATTAATTCAGGTATGTTTGCAGATCAACTACTTAATGGCTAAGTCGATATCTATCATTCTTTAGTTTTCTGAAGGTCAATACATAGCAGAGTCAATGAGTTAACCGGCAAATCAGAAATACCTGTCTAATTGTGGGTCTATTATTAAGTCCTTAATAAAGTGCATGACTTGATGAGAGTTTATGCTGCCTATTCTTTTTAAAACCTTCTGCCAGACTGGGTTGCTACTTTAAAGTCCAAGGTTATTGAACAATATTTTTAATGCTAGATATCAGTGTAATACCATAGGAAGTAGAATCATCAGATGTTAAAGTAACAAATGGCTATCCAGATCCCTCCTCACCCTTTCTTTTAGAGCAGGTGACACTGAAAATCAGTGAAGATAATTGAGTTGCTCACCGTCACACAGTCAGTCATGGAGCTGGACCTGGAGTCTAGTCTCCTGGTTCCCAGGCCCTTGCTCTCCAAAACACCAAGCTACTGAATTTCAAGATTCCACCCCAGGGTCTGGTTTTGCAGATACTGTGGATAATCTGCCTTGCCACTTGTGGGTCTGGGCTGTGTTCACTGTTTTCTGAGCGGAGTTAAGTAGGTGAAGGCATAAGGGAGCAGGAGAAGTTTGCACTAACTGAAAATGCAGTCTCATAGTGGCAGGTGCCATGGAGATTTTTTGAGGCTGCTATTGGTGAGGGTGAGCTACCTCTCCCTCACTCAGAAGTGAGTATCTGAAGTGACTAGCACCAAATTTAATACTATGAAAAGTATCACCTCCAAGTCCCAGGCAGATGTATGGAACTCTTTGGGGCGTCTGCCAAGTAAAATGAGTTATTGAAAAATACTGATATCTCAATTGTCAGTGTGGTGTTTTTTATGTAGGCAGTAGAAGTAAAAAACTAACAATGAATTTCCCCACTAATTTTCCACTGCTACTTTCTATGTGAGTCAGCTTTAATCACTTGTTTTACTTCATGCTGGGTAACAAAAAGATTCTAAGCTTTGGTCACTTGTGTAACTCTAGCAGCACTCTACAAAGGAGAAAGCAAAGGTTTTGAACTGAGGTTTTTACTCTTACTGTACAAGCTTATAGCAAGAAAAACAAACACAAAGTTATAAGTGGAAATAGCAATTCATTTCAGTTTTTAAGACATTTACTTTCATCACATAAATGGTCACCGGGCAGTTAGAAAATGTTAAAGATGCTTACGTTTTGCAGTATTATCACACTGCATCAATTTGCTATCAAAATACAAAAAAAAAGCATTAGCTCTAAAAAATAAAACAAAAACAAACAAAATACAGCTACTCTGTTAAACTGATCACAGTATTTGCTTTTCAGCTCTGTCAAAAATAGTTTGATTTCATGACATTTTCCAATTTGATTGTTAGATAAAGGTCTTTTGTAACAACCAAATCAAGTTGACCACTTCTTATGCACACATCCTCATTACCTTTTCGTGTCTGGACAAGTTACCCAGAGTCATGGAGTAGAGAGGAGTCAGCTCTTCCTACGAGATGTTTGCATCTTAGCTGTTCAAAGCACCAGCAGAGGAATGTACCTCTATGTCTTTCGTGTGTCTGTAAACTGAATTTACTGATTTGCAGTATAATAAATTGTTAGAACTGGCAGAGGCCTTGGACAACATACAACCCAGTGTTTCCCAGGTGGAGGGATATGTACCACTAGTGTGTACAAGATAATTTCAGGAGACATATCAATATTGCATGACACAGTGAGAAAATTCACAGCATTTCAGGTTTTTGGAGACTTCTAATTATATCAAGAAGAAAGTCTCAGGCTGGTGCTGACAAAGAACTATCTAACAGTTTTCCCTTTCTTTTTAAGAAATAGAAGGCAAGCCTCACGCAACTATGTGGAGCTAGAACTTAATAATACCGTATGGTTTTCATTAAATTAATTTTTTCAGGTTACCATCTATTTATGACAGGGAAACAAAACTTCCTTTCAAAACGCATTTATTTAAGTTAAAAATAAAATAAGTTAATTAAAAGATAAAAACTAAGTAGAAATTACTGCAGGGATATTGGCACAGTAGCCCAAATATTAAATAAAGTCTATAGTCGCTCGTGGTAAAAATCATAAAGCTTCTGAGGGAGCTGGAGACCAACTCCCTCACTGGACAGGTGGGAAACCCAAAGCCTTGAGAGGGCAGAAAATCCCAGAGTCAGGAGTGCAGTCCACAGGCTACTCACCAAGTGGATATCACCTCTTTATTTGAATCATTTCTGAAAAATGACTAGTTTGAATCATTTTCCACAAAATGGCCTTCTCCCCATCACTTTGTGAACAGTGCACATTAAGTCTGAACTTGAAAAACAATAAAACATATTTCTTCATTCCCATGACTGGAAAAGGTTATTGAACAGGAACTATAAATATTAGGAAAATTAAACTAGATTCATGAGACATGAGTTAGTTAAAAAGAAAAGTGGGAAAAAATTCCCCAGCATAAAACTTTAAAGTTTAAATTCAAAACTAAACAAGTAGTTTTTTTCTCTTTTGAAAATAAAATGTGTTTTGTCTTGTTTTAAATTTATAAGTCTTGAATACTTGGAAACATAGCAAGACTAATTTTCTAACCAATCATTTTTTTAAACATGTACAAGCTTTCATTGAAATACAAAACTAAAATCCTACTAGAATAAGAGGAAATTTAAATTAAGGGGAAATTATGTGTCTTGCAAATCTTAAATTATAATTAAACTTGCAGTCTGAGAAAAGAATTCTAGAGGTTTTTGTGAAATCCAAAGATTCTTGATAAAAAGTATTTCTGCAAGGCCTGAGAGGAATGTAGGCACAATTTCCTTCTACTAACAGAGAGTCAAGGCCTCCAAAGGTACTGGCCACTCAGCTGAGTATATATTCTAGAGGATGAGGAACAAAATTTCAGAATGACAGAGTGGTCACTGGATTATTGACTTTAAAAATAAATAAATAGAAGGTTTCCCCTTATCGTTTAGTTTCTGTGACCCACAAATGACTTTTATATCTTTGCTCTTGCTTAGGAGGTTCAACTGCTTTATATGTCTTGAAAATATCCCCTGGTCCATCTGTGAGGATTCAGACACAAAGAGCTATTTACTTATTTATCAACACTAGGTCATCCCATAGTTTTATCGTAATTGGAATAGACTCCAATACTCAGCCTTCCATTCAGACGTTTCTTCTATAATGCAATTCTCACTAGCATCCTCTATCTTCGTGTTCACCCTTTCCAGGTGAGTTCAGAAAGAACTGTTATCTCAGGTCTACCTATCCTCATCATTTGTGAAGGATGTTACAGTGGTCCCATTCACGGATGAGGCAACTGAGTCTCAAGGAGAATAAAGTATATACAGGCATATCTCATTTTATTGCATTTTGCTTTATTGCACTTCACTGATTCTGTGTTTTGTTTTGTTTTGTTTTACAGATTGAAGGTTTGTGGCAACCCTGCATGGATCAAGTCTATCGGCATAATTTTTCCAACAGTATTTGCTCACTTCATGTCTCTGTCACATTTTCATAATTATCACAATATTTCCAATTCTTTCATTATTATTATATTTGTTATGGTGATCTCTGGTCTGTGATCTTTGATGTTGCTCTTACATTTATTTCAGGGTGCCACAAACCACACCCACATGAGACAGCGAACTTAATTGATAAATGTCATGTGTGTTCTGACTGCTCCCCTGACCCGCCGTTCCCCTGTCTCTCTCCCTCTCCTCGGAGCGCTCTATTCACAACGATATTGAAATTAGGCCAGTTAATAACCCTACGACGGCCTCTAAGTGTTCAATTGAAAGAAAGAGTCACACGTTTCTCACTTTAAATCAAAAGCTAGAAATAATTAAACTTAGTGAGGAAGGCATGATGAAAGCTGAGATAGGCTAAAAGCTAGGGATCTTGTGCCAAACAGTTAACCAAGTTTTAAATCCAAAGGAAAATTGGAAATTTTGAAGGAAATTAAAAGCACTACTCCAGTGAACACATGAATGATAAGAAAGGGAAACAGCCTTACTGCTGATATAGAGAAAGTTTTAATGGTCTGGATAGAAGATCAAACCAGCCACAATATTCCCTTAAACCAAAGCCTAGTCCAGAGCAAGGCCCTAACTCTCTTCAATTCTGTGAAGGCTGAGAGGTAAGGAAGCTGCAGAAGAAAAGCTTGAAGCTAGCAGAGGTTGGCTCATGAGGTTGAAGGAAACCATAACACCTCCATAACACCAAAATACAAGGTGAAGCAGCAAGTGCTGATATAGCAGCTGCAGCAAGTTATCCAGAAGATCTAGCTAAGATCATTAACAAAGGTGGCGTCACTAAACAACAGATTTTTAAGGTAGATGAAACAATCTTCTACTGGAAGATGCCACCTAGGACTTTCATAGCTAGAGAGGATAAGTCAAGGCCTAGCTTCAAAGCTTCACAGGACAGGCTGACTCTCTAATTAGGGGCTAATGCAGCTGGTGACTTGAAGTTGAAGCGAATGCTCATTTACTATTCTGAAAATCCTAGGGCCCTTAAGAATTATGTTAAATCTACTCTGCCTGTGCTCTCTAAATGGCACAACAAAGCCTGGATGACAGCATATCTTTTGACAACATGGTTTACTGAATATTTGAAGCCACTGTTGAGACCTACTGCTCAGAAAACAAGACTCCTTCCAAGATATTACTGCTCATTGACAATGCACCTGCTCACCCAAGAGCTCTGAGAAAGATGTACAAGGTTAATGTTATTTTCATGACTGCCAACACAACACCCATTGTGCAGCCCATGGATCAAGGAGTAATTTAAGCTTTCAAGTCTTATTAAGGAAATACATTTCATAAGCCTATAGCTGCCATAGATAGTGACTCCTCTAATGGCTCTGGGAAAAGTAAATTGAAAATTTTCTAGAAAGAATTCACCATTCTAGATGCCATTAAGAACATTCGTGATTCATGGGAAGAGGTCAAATTATCAACATTAACAGGAGTTTGGAAGAAGTTGACTCCAACCCTCATGGATCACTTTGAGGGTCTCAAGACTTCAGTGGAGGAAGAGTTACAAATGTGGAAATAGCAAGACAACTAGAATTAGAAGTGGAGCCTGAAGATGTGACTGAATTGCTGCAATCTCATAATCAGACTTGAACAGGTGGGGGGGTTGCTTCTTATGGATGAGAAAACAAAGTAGATGAAATCTACTCCTGATGAAGATGCTGTGAAGATTACTGACATGACAACAAAGGACTTAGAATACTACATAAACTTAGTTGATAAAGCAGTTTGAGAGGATTGACTCCAGTTTTGAAAGAAGTTCTACTGTGGGGCAAATGCTATCAAAAAACATTTCAGGCTACAGAGAAATCATTTGTGAGAGGAAGAATCAACAAGGCAAACTTCATCATTGTCTTATTTTAAGAAATTGCTACAGCTACCCTAACTCTCTGCAACCACTACCCTGATCAGTTAGCAGCCATCAACATCGAGGCAAAATCCTCCATCAGCAAAAAGATTATGACTCGCAGAAGCCTTGCAGGATGGTTAGCATTTTTTTAGCAATAAAGAAGGTATGTACATAATTTTTTAAATAATTAAGATATGTACATTATTTTTTGTACATGCTATTGTATACCTGATAGACTACAGTAGTGTAAACATAACTCTTTATGCACTGGGAAACCAAAAAATTTTTGACTCACTTTATTAAAATACTCACTTTATTGCAGCAGTGTGGAACCAAACCTGCAATATCTTCAATGTTTACCTGTACCCTAGCTGATGGAGGAGAAGGCAGCTTAGTTAGCTGTAAAAGTACTGATTCTTTTTGGTAAAAAAAATCACTTACTTTTGTTTCCAGGGTTTCTGACTCAGCGGTCACCCATCTTTCATGTCAGACCTCCTTCACCGGCCTACTGCTTGGCTCTTCTACTCAGCAAATAGGGGTCACGTGATTTAGTTGAATTGAAGTCACCTGGATTTTTTCCACCACCTCCCCCCCACCCCGTGACCAGCACACATACCTTTGCCCTTAACCAATTACAGAAGAGTTTTCTTGTCCTCTATTATCCTTTAAGTACTTAAAGAGAGCTTTAACTAATTCTTTAAAGAAAGCCACTACCGTTTGCAGCGTTAATAATTCATTTGTAAAAAATTAAAAATTTGTAGTGAGATATTATAAATTGAAAACGTTATTTGGTCTTTTGGTTTCATCATACTTGCCTGAGGAAATGAGCAGGAGCTTAAAATCTGTTCTTGGGGCTTCCCTGGTGGTGCAGTGGTTGGGAGTCTGCCTGCCGATGCAGGGGACACGGGTTTGTGCCCCGATCCGGGAAGATCCCACAAGCCGCGGAGCGGCTGGGCCCGTGAGCCATGGCCGCTGAGCCTGCGCGTCCGGAGCCTGCGCTCCGCAACGGGAGAGGCCACAACAGTGAGAGGCCCGCGTACCGCAAGAAAAAAAAAAAATCTGTTCTAATGTTGACCCCTCAGATATATAATCATCATGGAAAAGTGAAGACCTTG
Source organism: Lagenorhynchus albirostris (assembly GCF_949774975.1). NCBI lineage: Eukaryota > Metazoa > Chordata > Mammalia > Artiodactyla > Delphinidae > Lagenorhynchus > Lagenorhynchus albirostris. The sequence continues at coordinate 70,310,917 of NC_083097.1, forward strand.
GAATTGTTTGGAACTTGGTTTTGTCAAGGCAGATGGCTTTACCTTTTATATGTTTTTCTCTTCTTTATTAGTGCTACAGCCGATAATTATAATCAAGTAGCCCAGAACCATGTGAATTAAATTATCCTGAATAATAATGCGTTTGGTTTTTGCCCAGTATGAAAGGATATAAGGCCAAAGGGGAAATTTATCTTTCATCCCTCCTTGATGAATGGTTTCTTTAATAATAATAATAAATTAATCAAATTTTAAGGTGGTTTTCTTTTTCATGGCTTAATTCTACATCCATTTTAGGGAGAAGGAGTTGAAATCTCTGACGGGTGGTTGCACTCATTAATTATTTACATTGAACGTAATGTTTGCTTAGTATCTAATATATCTAACCAGACACTCAATGTTATGTAGACATGTAGATAAATGTGGATGAACGAGACACAGGCCTTAGAATTTGACCAAGGAGAAATGTGTGTAAGAAATTAATTATGATGAATTGGGAGATTGGGATTGACATATATACACTAATATGTATAAAATGGGTAACTAATAAGAACCTGCTGTATAGAAAAATAAAATAAAATTAAAAAAACTAATAATAAAAATAAATTAAAAAAAAATAAATTAATTATAAGAGTGTGTTTTAACGATGAAACTGGGAAAGATTTCACAGAGGAGATCACATTGAATATGGTCCCAGAAGACTGAGTTTGCTGTCTTGGAGGGGGCAAGAAGAACATTCCACATAGAGGGAATAATTATGCAGATATACGGACAGATGCAAGTTGGAAATTTTATGTTCAGGAGGTAAATAGCTCAAAAACTCAAATTTGAAGTCAAAGTTTATCAAATTTTTTTCTCTCCTTCAGTCCTTTAAGAAGTCTAAGTTGTTAAGATGATAGTGATACCATTTTAATCTGATGCATTGTTTAATTGCTTCAATGATCAGACTTAAATAGTCTTTTCACAGTATCTCTCCTCCACAATCTCTGATAGGCCAGAAAGGTGTCAGCAGAAAAGTGAGCTGACATTGGGAGCCCTGAATGGTGACAGGCTGGTCACTTTCTCCAAAACACGAGTGTTCATGAAAGAGCATGTTGTAAGATGCTTAAGCACCGTGGTCTAGATGCTATCATAAAATGGCATGGAATTGGTGATGACGCCTAAGCTTAGTGGGTCTAAAGCTTGGGGTTGAGAGAAGGTTTTTAGATTCATTTAGTATCATATACCTGAGGCAGGGAGACAATGATGTGAAAGTGGTAGCCCGTGTTCTTTCGCAAATGACTACGCAGGAGAGTGAGCTTGTCACAGAAGTGCCCTTTGTATCAGGAAACATTTTGGCAGAGCGTGAGATGGTTAGACATTTCTAAAAAGCATTAGGATTATGTTTTTTACTTTCCTTGTGATAATAATTTTACATTTAGGTAATCAAGTATCACTCTATAGCAAGTCATCTACTTGAGGTATCTTCATGTATTCATTTAAGATGATTCTATGCAGCAGACTCTTAGGTGCTAGGCATATAACAAAAGAAAGAAAAAAGTCCATAACTCCTTCCCTTAAGGTGCTACCATTGTGAGATTGGGAAGAATATGTTAATGTGCTGAAAGGCAGTCTGAAGACTTTAGGAACCATGGTCCCTTTGGACAGGCACTGCAGCAATGGGAACGGTAAAAGCTCAAGATTAAGAGAAATCATTCCAATGGAAACTACACCCCATATAGTCATTTGAAACCTACCTCCTTTAGAATGGATAAACTTTTTCTCAAAGAATATAGTAGTCTGGAAATCTCAGGATATAGTCATTTGAAACCTACCTCCTTTAGAATGGATAAACTCTTTCTCAAAGAATATAGTAGTCTGGAAATCTCAGGATGCCATAGAACTGGGTGTCCAAGAACATGCCTGGAAAAATACTTCAGGCCACTTGGATAAAGCCAGGAACCCACTGCCTGCTCCTACTCCAGCCATACCCTTCAAAGTAATTCATCAGAATTCATGCTGTCTTTGATGAGGCAGTAGGAGCTGATGTCTAATCTTACTGTAGATCATAAGTAAATATTAGCTTATGCCAAAACAAAGAGGATGGCCGTTGCCACTGATTGGCCTAAATCATAGGCTATATATAGGATTTCCATGGAACTCCAGGAGCTCTTGGATCACATTTTGAGAACCACTACCCTAGTGTACTTTATGCTGGTGTCTTCTTGGAGAGCATATATCTGGGATATACAGATGGAAAGTTCATGCTTCTAGTAAGGCCAGAGATGGAAACTCCAAGTGTGCAGCTTTCAGGAAAGCTTCAGGCTGATATGTTCACAATTTACTCATTAGATTGCCTGGAAATGATTTTTGGTCAGAATAAGTTTTGGTATTCTTCTGGGGTTTTTTTAAGTGTAGAAAGTTTCTTTTTTTTCATCTGTAATATTCAGCATTCCAGCCATATCTGCACACTTTTATCAGAGATGCTTAATCATTTTTTGGTTTACCTTTCAAGAAACCTGAAATGAGGTTGGGTTTTCTATGACTTTGACTCTTAAATAAATATGCAACCAAGGTAAAGTCCACCTCATTTTAAATATGCATTTTCTCAGAGAATACTTACTTACCAGTCTCTAGTCCTAAATTTTTGTCATCATTGTAATAGTCTCTTTTTGGGCACATGAATGAAACACACTCACACACACACACACACACTCCCACGCACATTCTTCCCGTACCATGATATAAAGTCTAGGAGTTTGTCATTCTAATTGCCAGTGGTTGAAATTCTGATTTCAAAAAAATAATAAAACAAATTGAGAAATCCTGAGATTTTACTTCGTCTAAGCACTCAGCAAGGGAAATGAGCTTAATTTGAAAAATGGTGGTGATATATGCACTAGATTTCCTACCCAGCTGGGAGATTTATAGCATGAATAAGATGCCAAGAAATGAACCAATAGGGTACTGTGTGTGATTGTCTTTAAAGGGGAAAATTATTCTACAGGACTCAGGAGCCATAATTTCAAATGCTTGTGTAAATATGGTTTAGTTCATCATCACCTTTTCCAATTATGTTTATGTTCAGCTCCAGAGTACAGCCTCTGCTTCCTTGTTTGAAATGCCACCAACTGAACTAGCGTTTTCATTAATACAAACAATGTTTACAGTGTCCAGAAATGATGATAGGAATATACGAGTCTTTTGTTATTTGTAAATTAGACATACCTCAAAGAGGTGCCCCATTAGCTCTGGCTTAGCTTTTGAAAAAAGCCTATTAAAATATTACAGTTTTTAGGTTCTTCATGAAATTTTCATATTTATATAGTAATTATTATAATTATGTAGATAAAATAATATTATCTTTTTTATTTCTAAAAATATAATTTGCATACCTAAATAGATTAGGAATTAAATCATAGTTTCTGAATAAAAAACTTCTATTTTTCAGGAAAGTTATAGAACCACTAAATATTTGGAAACACACCTATAGCTTTGTTGGTAACTAAAGTTTTATACTTAGAAAACTACAAAATATTTTAACTGTGTTAAATATGGTGTAGGGGTTATTTTCCCCAAGTCGCTGCGACTTGGACAAAACTGCCTGAGTTTGAATCCTAGCTTCACTCTCCATGACCTTGGAGAGTTGCCGGATCTCTCTGTGCCAGTCTCTTCATCTGTAATATGGGGATAATAATAGATCCTATCTTAGAGGTTTGTTGCAAAGATTAAATTAGTAAAAATTTGTTAGCGAGAACAGTGAAATAAAAGTGTTTACTCTTTTTTTTTTTTTTTTTTTTTGCGGTACGCGGGCCTCTCACTGTTGCGGCCTCTCCCTTTGCGGAGCACAGGCTCCGGACGTGCAGGCTCAGTGGCCATGGCTCACGGGCCCAGCAGCTCCGCGGCATGTGGGATCTTCCCGGACCGGGGCACAAACCAGCGTCCCCTGCATCGGCAGGCGGACTCTCAACCACTGCGCCAGCAGGGAAGCCCTAGAAGTGTTTACTCTTGCTAATATGGCATTTCACAATTGTAAATAGGGGTTCAAGAAGGAGTAAAATAAGAAATATGTAAGGTATGGCACAATCGAACAGAAACAAGGCTTTGCAAGTGCTAGGCTGTGAACGACACCTTGACATCTTTTGTCCTCTCCAGGAACCAGGATATTATCTGTAAATATTACTGAGTCTTCCTGATTCAGGCGTCTTTCCTTAATAATATCTGAAGACAAAGTTGTTAAATACTTAAAGATCGGGCTTCCCTGGTGGCGCAGTGGTTGAGAGTCCGCCTGTCGATGCAGGCAACACGGGTCCGTGCCCCGGTCCAGGAGGATCCCACATGCCGCGGAGCGGCTGGGCCCGTGAGCCATGGCCGCTGAGCCTGCGCGTCCGGAGCCTGTGCTCCGTGCCGGGAGAGGCCACAACAGTGAGAGGCCCGCGTACCGCAAAAAAAAACCCCAAACAAAAAAAAAACTTAAAGATCATCAAAAAGCTAATTAAGAATAATTGAGTGCTGAATTAGCTGATCTGCTTTATTGTCCAGGGTTCTCTATTCTTCAAAGTTGATACATTCGGCATTTGACTTTCTCCTTTCCATGTTTAGCTATTGACTCATTTTGTCATTCTTTCTGATTTAGTTCAAATTTGGATCATCATTATCTTTCTTTGTCAACTACTCCTTGCTTCTCTTTCTGCTGCTCACCCTAATTTCACCTTTCCCAAACTCAAAGCAAATTTTTTTAAAGGAATATATGCTATCCTACTTTACCTGGTTGCTTATATCCAGCTGTCCTGCCTCTAACAGCATAAAAGACATGCTATGTGTCAATGGACTGAATGATGGTTACTGCCCTGCTAGTTCTCAGTGGTAACAATCCTAGCTGATTCCTCACCAGCACCTCTATATCAAAGTAGGGAAGAATGGTTTTGTGGTACAATATACTAGTTGAAAGATATTGGTCGGGTCTTACTGCTTGAAGTCATAGGTTAGAAGAAGAGGGAACCATATATCTTTGGATCTGAACTGGTGACCTAGACATGAGTTCCAGCACCTGTTAAATACCCCAGAGCTATGCTAGCTTATAAAGTGATTACTCACTATTGGTTTGAAAACAGATGTTAAGGAGGAGAAAAAGGACACACTGAAAACCAAGCTTGAACTAAGGACCTTTGGAAAATCACTCTAATACTTGCCCAACCATGCTCAGTGGGAAGACTTCCTTTATTGAATCCATACTTTATCAGAATGCCTTCTCAGAAGACACCCAGTTTTTAAAAAATCCTTGTTCAGCAGAAAGCACTTGACATAATGGAAGGAGGAAGGACCAAAATGGTAATAATTCCACGCCCTCATCCCTTCCTTTGCCCTTTTTTCACTGCAGTTCAGGCAAAGTAGCATGGAGAGCAGAATATCGCAGTATGGTAGAAAGAACTCTGGACTAGGCGATGGGGTCCGTGTGTGGATCTAAGGTCTGTCACTTGGGAAAGGCCATTCCTCTGCCTGAATGTCAACGTCTATTCACATGAGAAGGTAATGATATGTACCTCACAGAAATGTTGTGAAGATTAAATGAGACTTTTGTATGTTGCAATAGTAATATTAGACATTATTATTGCTTTTTACTAGCAATGAATAATTTTGATGTTATAGATCTGAATAATTAAGGTCCTCAAACCAAACCATTTTTTGTCCCATAAATTCATAATTGGCATGTCTTCTGGGATGCTGTATGTGAAGTGCACAGGGCTCAGACAGTAGGAGATGAGAGGTCTGAAGACAAACTCAGGTAAGGCACTTTTAGTCAGTGCCAGTCAGGTCTCTGACCCTTGGTTTTCCTTTCTAATGTATGATGGCGCCTAGCACAGTGAATAGTTCACAGTAAACAACTATCATATTATAAAATATTTTGGGTTTTTTTTTTTTTTTTGCTTTGTTAAACCTTCATATTATCATCGATACTATGGGGTTGCTTTTGTTTACAATTGCTTTATGGGTCCTCAAGCATCGTGCTTAATGAACAGTAAGTGCTGATAAGATTGTACCTTATAAAGATGTCATTTGGATTGATAAAACATTGAATGTTAATATAGTGGGCTCAAACGTTCTTTTTTGTTCAGATATCCTAACTGGAAATTCTTTAGAAACTCAAGTTTCTGAGGAATGTAAACATTGATAAGAGATGGTTATTGCCTTCAGGAAGCTTACATCTTAGTAGGAGGCATTTCTTTCACTAAAAGCTGTGTCCAGGGCTTCCCTGGTGGCGCAGTGGTTGGGAGTCCGCCTGCCGATGCAGGGGCCGTGGGTTCGTGCCCCGGTCCGGGAGGATCCCTGTGCGTCCGGAGCCTGTGCTCCGTGGCAGGAGGGGCTGCGGCAGTGAGAGGCCCGCGTACCGAAAAAAAAAAAAAAATCTGTGTCCAACAGAATGTGGTCTTTTTATGGTGACTGGGCTGTTAAGTAAGAAAAGGAAAACTCTTTCAGAGATTAGACAGCAGTCTTTGAAGTCAAACTTCTGTCAAAAGGGATGAGTGATGTGGAACTGGATTGGTGGGGCCGGCGGAGGGGGTGGGGCGGAATTAAAGTCTGTTACTTGTATTCTATTGTCAGGCACAGTACTAGGCAAGTCACATTCATTGCTTTAGTTAATCCTAAAAGCAATCCTATGAGATGGGTTGCAAAACGTTGACTTTATGGTTGAAAACAGTTGGTAACTTAGAGAGGTGAAACAAGCTTGTCTAAGAACACACACCCAATGAGCGCTGGAGATGGGATTTCAATCATTAACACAGGGAGTGGATTAGAAAGTGGGTTTTGTTCAATTTAATTGAAAAAAAATTTGAATCTGAGTATCTCACCTTCTGCAAAAATTTCTTATTTTCCCTCCTGGATTCTTCTCCTTCCCTTCTCTGTTGGGCCTGATAATGAGTTCAATTCTGGATTTTGGAGCCCTCTGATCAGGTCTATAGTCATCTTTCTGTGCACATAACCCAGGAAGGCTTATCTTATTTTTTTAACCTGCATACTTACAGCAATAAGAACTGATAGCTATTTCAGATGTGCTAGTGTTTAGCATTCATATGAAAGGAAAGTCACCCAACATTAATTTAATTGTATAAATATGGTATAGAATACACCACAATTAAGATATATGACTCAATCATTTATCCTTTTATTTAACAAATACTAGTGATTATTGCTCCCACCCCCTCAATAAGTCACAAAACTTTAAAAAGTAGTTTTAGGTAATCAGTATAGTCAGCCACAAGTATCAAATTAACATTGCTTAGCAGAAAGGATTTTTTTCCCCTTATGTATTAACAAATCTGAAGATGGATAAACCAGGATAGATAAAGAAGAAGGATGGAGGGGCAAGGAGACCAGGAGTCTGTCTCTTTCTTCTTTTTCTTTTCTTTTTCTCTTCTTTTCTTTTTTCTTTCTCCCTTCCTCCCTTTCTTCCTCTCTCTCTCCCTTTTTTCCTTCCTTCCTTTCTTCCTTCCTGTTAGAACACTTAACATGAGATCTACCCTCATAACTAGAGACCTGCTGTACAACCAAGTCTGTCTCTTTAAAAAAAAAAATTCTGGGAAGCCCCAGCTACCAATTTCACCTTCTCCTTGGCTGAAATCTATCACATGGTTACTCCTAGGAGCAAGGAAGGCTGTGTTGTGGTTTGAATTATTTAAATTGGAAGAAAAAGAGAAATATTATCAGAGACACAGAAAAAGGTCTCTTTAGAATATCAAGAATTTTAGTTTTCCAGCCTCCCTAGTAAAGAAAAGCAAGGCGGAAAAGGGCTACGAAAGGCTTTGAGGAAGCTATCAGGTCACCCACAATGCTGGGCATGGGAAGCTAACTGGCCTTCCCGGGACTGTGTTTAATAATACAAAGGGCATTCTGGTTCTACTATTTACTGTGAATCACATTCATGTTTCTTGACCTCTGTCAAGCTCATCGGCCTATTTATAAAACAGAGATAATTATAGTGCTTATTTTAAAGTATTTTATAAGACGGTGAATGAAAAAAAGTGCTTAACATCATGCCTGGCACATAGTTAATTTTAATAAATATGAGCAACTATAAAAGTACAATCATTGATATTGTAAAGCATAACACATACTTCTTGACTAAAGTGAGCCTTTTTACATTAGCTGCATATTCCCTTTAGTTTCTTGCTTTGTTTGTTATTTTTCTGTCCTAGGAATACCCTTCCTAAGCTCTGGATGCGTCCTCTGAGAAGGTACCCATGACACAGACCACACTGGACACCAACTCAGATACTGGGGGACGGTTGCACGACAGCTGAGTGCGGACATGCTGATCACTGAGCCCCTTGATGAATGAAAAGCTGCTAAGCTCTCCTCTCAAGCTGATGGGGCTGGTGCTGCCTTGAAGCGCTGAGAGATGCCATGCCAATTCACGGCAAGGTCTTTATTGTTGAAACTCTTGCATCATGACATCTTTATGCATGTGAAAATACAGGATGAATTTCAACTATATGATATTGTTCATGTTCATCAGAAATGTTATTTGTCTTTACAAAGTCTGGTTTCAATGAACCAGTTATGTAATGGATATTAAATAAACATGGAATTTTACATGTACATAATATTTGGTTTCTTGTGATTTTGATGAACTACACTTTCGAGCACTGTCAGTTCATCCTTATTTACAAACAAAACGTTTGCCTGTAGCAGAGTGATGTAGTGACTTGCTTTATTTTAAGATAAGTCAATTTTCTATTCAATGTTTAATGTGAAACTGACTCAAAATGTTCTTTTAGGCCACATTTACCTTTCTCTCTGTATAACATGTATTATACTATCTTAATGCTGTGAGCTATATAAACCAAAAACATTCTAATTCTGTTTTTAATGTATTTTTCCAAGATAAATAATTTATAACACACTAATAAAAGTAAGGAGCTCATATTAAAAGAATTATATGACCTACTGAAATGGATCTATGGAAATTGACTCTCTTAAAAGTAATTTTGTGAAATTATTTTATATAAAATTGACTTCCTTATATGAATTCTTGACAACAAATATAAAACAAAAAGAACTTGAAATCTCCCTCTCTGTCCTTTTACACATTGAAGAAAAGTAATCGAATACTTTCTAACTTTATGATTTTGGGGGTTCTTAGAAAAAGAAACCAGATGAATAGTAAACATTTCATTTGCACATATCAGCTCTGGCTACCTATTTAAAATAAAAATACTGGGAACATATGTATATGTATAACTGATTCACTTTGTTATAAAGCAGAAACTAACACATCATTGTAAAGCAATTATACGCCAATAAAGATGTTAAAAAAATAAAATAAAATAAAAATACTTTTCAAAGTACTCCTTTCAAAGTACTAGTCTTTTCACATTTAAAGTGATATAGTTTTATCTGTGGGTTTATTTGTGAAATGTTTTCACATTGCCATCCAGGTGAAGAAATATCTTTGGGGTTTTTTGTCTTGTTTTTTTTTTTTTTTTTAATTTGGAAGGCTGAAAATAAGTAACCCTGAACCTAAAAGGCACCTTGTGAGCACTCACATGCATCACAAGAGATAAGAAAAGCGATGAAAGGGCAAACAAATATTCCAAGCATTAAGGTTCCTTTAACCTTGAAAGGGTTTGTTTCAAATGGGCACTCATGGCATACCATGACCTCCTAACGTTATCAAGTACATATCAGTGTATTTGACATTCTGCCTTTGCAGGGAGGCACCAGGAAAATGTTGGGGAAGGGAAAACTGACCAGCTTTCAGAGAGAGTTTCAGATAACAGGGTGATGGTGTCTGGTTTTTAGTTTTAAAGTTGGGGTGGTGGCAGAAATAAGGGAAAGAAAGGGAGGAGAGAACTGGGGAAACTGAAGAGTTGAAGGAGTGGAAGAAATCTTTAGGAATTTTAGTGACAAAGTGCTGATTCCTATGACCATGCTTCAGAGCATCCTAGCACCAGCTTGCAAGGGGCAGCAAGATTATTTAAAAGAGTTAGAACTTTGGAGTCATAAAAAATAGTTTTCTATGCCATTTCTTGGATCGGGCTACTTTTGTGGGTAACTAACTTCACCCATTCCTAGGATTCTTTCCATTTGACTAGTTCCATTTTTCAGGCAGTGACCTTTCCCTGACCTCGGCCCCAAATTCCAGGTCACCTTGCTGTAGCCTTGGTGTGGTGCTGAATAGAGGGCTTACCAGATTGTTGGCACCGGATAAGTGGTACTGAGCACAATCGTCCTCTTTCATGAGCGGGAGGGAAGTTGCCTTTCCTAGGGTTCAGAGATCTGGGCTGACTTACGCCTCCTTTTCATTTTGTTGTTCAGTAATTTTCCCTCTGGCCAGATCTGCAAACTGGTTGCCTTGCAGGAAGGTGACATGCACCACTGATGCAAAAAGAAAAAACAAAAAAATACTATTGGCATCAGCACAACATCCAACGGTACTTCCAAACAGTTTCATTTTATGATAGAAAAGGTCAATTATTTGCCCCAAATAATTTAAAAGTTTCATTGCTTAAACTTAATCTCATATCTTTATGTTCCTATGTTGTTATTTAATTATACTCCTTTTCTGAGTGGAATCATTATCTGAACACCGAGCTTTGCCAGTTTTCCAATCCACCCCCAAATTATCTTGGGAAAGACCTCCTTCTTCCTCAAAATGAAAATAACCTGTATCTGCCAAGTTTTTAAACAGTGACAAAATAATTGTTTGATTATACCTCAGTCAGAGACTCTAAATAACCTCAGTCATCAGCCTCCATGTTGCCACACAGCCATGGCTCCACAAGCAGGATGGTCATTTCTGATGTTCTAGACGGTTCTGCTCCTCTTTTTTAGGAAGAAACCTAATGGGTCCTAATGCTGAGATTCAAGGGCTACAGTGAATGGCAGATTCTGACATGTCACACTGAAATGCAAAGCCAGTGTACGAGCCTCTCTCTTTTGAATAAATCAATATGGCAATACTGACAATTTTCAAGCCTACCTCTCTATATTCTGTGTTTCCTCCCATTCTAAGGATGTCGGAACTAAAGAAGGACAAAAAAGAAGAAATAAAGAAAAAGAAGAAGGATCTCAATAGTGAATGGAAAACATCAAGCTAATCTCTTATCTTGGCATCCAACTCAGTCAGTTCTTGGAAAAATAGTGCTTCGAATTATTTTTCAAATGATTAGATTCATGTCTTATGTTTGGACATTTAATTAGGCTTAAGGGAAAAAACACGGAAGTTTTTTAATACCATTCTGCTGTGTAAAATACTCATGAATGTTTCCACCATATCAGGTAATTCCCGATCAAATACACTTGTGATTCCAAGTGGCCTGGCCGGGGCGCCGAAGCACGCAACCGCCAGCCAATGCTAGCTCCACGCAGCACGCATTGTGCCCTGCGTGCTTTAAAGCAATCAAACGAGTCTGCAAATGTTCTTCAAAGAATACATCTAGAATGTTGCTTCTCTAAACATCTCCTTGGCATTCATTCTATTTTCCACTTTGAATTGCTGCATTTAGTTTTGTATTGACCTTCTATAGCAAGGAGGTTTTATTAACTCTTTGATCTTCTGGCTTTGGGATGAAAACAAAGAATATATAAATGAGCACTTTGTACACTGTCTTATAGAGGAGACCAGAAGAAAAAAGGAAATATGTTTTCATCAAACAGATTGGTCTGTGTGGAGACTTTCAGCCCTTTCTGTTCTTTTCTCTCTTTAAGCAAAACGCTTATCAGTGTTGTACATGTGTTTGTTTTAATGTTGCCTGAATAACTAGATCTTTGTTTCTCTTCTCTCTAGCGCCCATAGCTGAGGTGAGGGTCAGATATCTCTTTGTGGATTTTCTTTTTAAGGCATTCTTCATCCTTGGTTTTTCTAACCCTAAGTGCCATTCTTGGGAAAACTGCCATCGTCTTTATGGGTTGAAGGCAGCCCTGCTCTGTTTCCAAGTGTTCCTTTGCATGTGTCTCCGTGAGTGGGGCAAGGGAGCGGATCTGCGGTCAGGTAGTTGCCTAATACTTTGAGGAGAAATAGAGTGAGAATCCTACCTCCGAATCCCAGTTCTGTACTTCAGTGTAACTGTGTCTATATATTCTGGAATGGAGTCTCAAAATTTATTTATCTTGCCCCTAAAGTCCTAAACTTGTGACATTATTAATCTAGAGATGAGACACTGCCTTTCACAATGGCTGACTGTATTTTTACTCTTTGTCACCCTTTGGTTTGTTTCCTTTTACATACTCATATGATTCTATGTTTTTGGTCTTTAACACAACTTTGGAAGCAAAACTTTAGGTAAAATATTATAAACTACCACCATTCTTCGATAGAAATAAAAGAGTGGAAATAGTTACTAATCAGAACAAGCTTTTTCTTTTCCCAATCTTATAATCAGTCATTTATTATAACACACACTTTCTTTAGCATCTTGAAATCTGAAGCTCTTATTTGTTGTTAAATCTGAAGCAACTTGAACAAAGAGCCTGGGGACTTTCTGGATATGCTCAATCCAGACTCTAGAACAACAGGTGCTCCAGTTGGATGCTGATAATGTTATCTGGTCCTTTTGTAGTGCCTTAGGTTTACTTGAAATGCAAAACCTTTTTTTTTTTTTAATCTCAAAATGTTTTCATTTTGCTTTGGCTAAGGTTTTCTTTTACCTGACTCATGTAACACTATTCGCTGTTACTGGTGTGCTAAAAATGATTAAGTGATAAACTTACCTTAGAGATGGAGAAAAATGAGTGATAGTTTACCTAGGTGCTTTGCCCAAGTAAAGCAGGCCCAGTATTAGAACCCACACCTTTTAATTTCCTGCCTGCTTTAATTTGCTTTTCTGGGTCAGACAAAGGGTGGGGGAAATGATCAACTATTGAAACAGGAGATATTCAGCTTTTCATCCTTGGTATTTTCTCCAGTGATACTCTCATCTGTGAGAGGAGTGCCTACCAGCTTGGTCAACCCCTTTTCACATCTTCATTTGGTGCCTTTTAATTGGTTTTTTGGAGAATATTCGTTCCTCATCCTAGCAATTATTTATATTGTTTTATGTTTGTTTGTCTTATCATTCTTCAAATTATAATTTCCCTAAGATGAAAACTTGCTTATGCTCTAGAATATGTTCTAAAAATATTTTGCAATGATATTAATAATGATAAATTACTGAAAACTGTGAGACTGCTTCTACTGGGAAATTTGTATTTATAGATAAGTTACTGACTTTGAAAGGGTGTCAGTCTGGCAGTTGTGATCAGAAAATAGTCTAAATTTACATATACATCAGGAATATTTCTAAACATTCTACTGAAATACCTTTCTATAGCAAAGCAAGTACTGAGCAATCAACATTTACATACAGGCAGTGCTTTAACCTTGGGTACAAAGCAAGATGATAAACAAAGAGATTATTATTTATTAATAATTATAATATTTATAATTAACTGTATATTATGCTAATATAATTATTAATTACATTATTACATTTTTAGATGAAAATTATATATATACTATAATATATATATATATGAAATGCTGAAATTTGAGATCTTGAAATACTAATTGTTTTAAATGGTTCCAGAGAGATTGTAAAAGATTGGGAGAAAAAAATTAAATTACTTACAGAATTCTTTTCCATCTTTACCTTTTTGTGGTCCATTAAAAAAAAAATAGTGCAAAACAGTATGACATTTATTCAGAGGCTAATAGCATTTTTAACCTATTTGATAATCTTAAACTATGTAATCATAAAATAATATTGTGGTGGGTGTACATAGGGTGTACTATTAAACAGCTGAAGGGGAAAGCCCTTTATCATGGACAATTATTTATTTAGATTTTTCATCCATGTTACTAGGTCAAAGAGTAAATTTGTTTTTCTACTTTGCAAAATGGTGGGGGCAAAGGAATTTAAGGATCAAGGGCTCTTGTGAAAAGTTCTGACTGTCTTAATGCTTGTGGAGAAAAAACCAAAAGGGCTCTTCGTTAAAAATGGTGAACTAATTAAATGCACTTATCTCTTCTCCTTTCACAACCTCTGCCAAAGTGATAGTAAAAGAATAGCAAAGGTATTTGCCTCTAAGAAAAGAAAATGAGAAAGAAAAAACAGTGAACATGGGATTTCAATAACTATTTGGAAGAAAAGCAGATAGAGAAGTATAAACAGATCAGAGGAACAGAGCCAGAAGCGTGCCCAAAAGCCCTGAGAGACTGAATGCAGAAGGAAGCGTGGAGTGCAGGGCTGGAAACTAGAGGGGTGGAAAGCTTGAATACAGACAGGGTGAACTCCCAGATCTCTTCCCTCCCTACACACACACACACACACACACACACCCTTCACTCTCTCCCCAGCAGGAGAGAGGGGGTTATTCTCCAAAGAAAATGAACTCTACTGGCTCTGGTTTCAAGGATCCCAGGCATAGAAGAGACTGAGGCTAACACACAGGACTGAAATAAATCAAAGTTTAATACTAAATTGTAAAACTTCTATCCCCTTCTCTGGCTCTGCTTTCAAAATGCTTGCAAGCAGGAACATGCTTTCCTACGTAGGAAACTTCAAGAGAAGTCTCTAGAGAAATTGAATGGTCCCCAAGAAAAGACCTATACAAACTGAAATTTGGGTACTCCCAAGAAAATGCTGGTTTACTCCTACAGTGAAGTCTAGTCATCAGTAAGCTCTCACTGTACATGCAGAGCTTTCACTCAGCTTTATAATGTTCTATGTTTAAAATATGACTAGGCAACTAAGGATCACCAGACACATAAGCAAAGTCTTCCATGTGAAAGACAGAGACAGAAAATCTAAAGACAGAGGGAAAAATAGTGACTGAAAGAACAGAGAAAAAGAATTCAAAATTATTATAGTCAGTATCTTCAGATATATGAGAAAAAAATTGTGTCCAAGAAGCAAAAACAAAATGTTATGAAAAAGAAATAAAAGAAATAACTTTTTTGTGTGTGTGTGTGGTACGCGGGCCTCTCACTGTTGTGGTCTCTCCTGTTGCGGAGCACAGGCTTCAGACGTGCAGGCTCAGTAGCCATGGCTCACGGGCCCAGCCGCTCCGCTGCATGTGGGATCTTCCCGGGCCAGGGCACGAACCCGTGTCCCCTGCATCGGCAGGCGGACTCTCAACCACTGCACCACCAGGGAAGCCCCAAGAAATAACTTTTGAATATGAAAAATACAGTCTTAATTAAAAATTCAACAGAAAAGTAAAAAGATAAAGTTAAGAAAATGATTCAGAAAGTAGAGTAAGTCAAAGAATTGGAAAATAAGAGAGAAAAGATATGAGCAGAATTATCTATCTCAATATAATGACTACACAAAGAAAATATATTCCTTTTGTAATCGTGTTCATAAGTTAATGGTAGATATTCCATGTGGCTGGTGTTATGGCTCTCATGAATTTTGCAATGGAAAAAAGTGCCACAACTTTATTGGGAAAGGTCTTCAGAGAGTTGAGAAATGGCCAAGCTCACTAGGTGCCAAAGTCAGTATGGACCAGACTTGAATAAACACAATTTTCTATGGATTCAAGACTGACCAAGGTCACTGCTAGTACTGAGCATCCTAGGGTTGGTAGCCAGTCAATGAAAGAGACCATTACAAGGACTGGGTCAACTATAGGGTCCAACTGTAGGGTCCATTAATGAGACCATTAATGAAATACTCAAAATTCTAGGGCTTCATTCATTCATCCATTGATTCTTCAAACATTTAATTACTATCATCCTTTCCTCTTCCCTGTGCCTTAAGACATTTGGTCTTTAATACACAAAATAACAAATAAACGCAGTTAATTGTCCTTGTAACCTTTTCTGATTCTTTTGTACTCTCTCCACTGCATTTTATCTCCATCTCACCCCCTCCTCCCCTCTGCCTGAAAAAAGTCACATTATAAGTCTGTCTCATGCAGCACTGCCCATATAGTCATCTCAGAAATATTTGATATTAATTTGTATACATATTGTGGCATATGTGCTGTTAATAAAATATTCTCCTTGTGGACACAATAGGATTGTATTTCCTCTTCACTGAAATTAGGCATGGCCATGTGACTACTTGGTCAATAGAATTTGAGTAAAAGTGAATATAAAATTGCTATAGCTTTTTCCTTCTGCCATGGTGACTGGAAATGTTCCAACTACTTTTCTGTTCGACTCAAGTGAGGATGATGCAGAGCAAAATTCCAAGTCAACCCATGGAAAAATAGAGTGAGCAAGAAATAATCTCTGAAGGGCTTAAGGAGGCTTCCGGGAAGATGGCGGAAGAGTAAGACGAGGAGATCACCTTCCTCCCCACAGATACACCAGAAATACATCCACACGTGGAATAGCTCCTACAGAACACCTACTGAATGCTGGCAGAAGACCTCAGATCTCCCAAAAGGCAAGAAACACCCCACGTACCTGGGTAGGGCAAAAGAAAAAAGAATAAACAGAGACAAAAGAATAGGGATGGGACCTGCACCAGTGGGAGGGAGCTGTGAAGGAGGAAAGGTTTCCACACACTAGAAGCCCCTTTGTGGGCAGAGACTGCGGGTGGCGGAGGGGGGAAAGCTGTGGAGCTGTGGAGGAGAGCGCAGCCACAGGGGTGCGGAGGGCAAAGTGGAGAGATTCCCGCACAGAGGATCAGGGCCAACCGGCACTCACCAGCCCGAGAGGCTTGTCTGCTCACCCGCCGGGGCGGGCGGGTTTGGGAGTTGAGGCTCGGGCTTCGGTCAGAGTGCCGGGAGAGGACTGGGGTTGGCGGCGTGAACACAGCCTGCAGCAGGTTAGTGCGCCACAGCTAGCCGGGAGGGAGTCTGGGAAAAAGTCTGGACCTGCCGAAGAGGCAAGAGACTTTTTCTTACCTCTTTGTTTCCTGGTGCGCGAGGAGAGGGGATTAAGAGCGCTGCTTAAAGGAGCTCCAGAGACGGGCGCGAGCCACGGCTAAAAGCGTGGACCCCAGAGACGGGTATGAGACGCTAAGGCTGCTGCTGCCGCCACCAAGAAGCCTGTGTGCGAGCACAGGTCACTATCCACACCCTCCTTCCGGGGAGCCTGTGCAGCCCGCCACTGCCAGGGTCCCGGGATCCAGGGTCAGCTCCTCCGGGAGAACGCACAGCACGCCTCAGGCTGGTGCAACGTCACGCCGTGGCCTCTGCCGCCACAGGCCCGCCCCACACTCCGTGCCCCTCCCTCCCCCCGCCCCCCGGCCTGAGTGAGCCAGAGCCCCCGAACCAGTTGCTCCTTTAACCCCATCCTGTCTGAGCGAAGAACAGACACCCTCTGGTGAACTACACGCAGAGGCGGGGCCAAATCCAAAGCTGAGCCCCTGGGAGATGTGAGAACAAAGAAGAGAAAGGGATATCTCTCCCAGCAGCCTCAGAAGCAGCGGATTAAAGCTCCACAATCAACTTGATGTACCCTGCATCTGTGGAATACATGAATAGACAACGAATCATCCCAAATTAAGGAGGTGGACTTTGAGAGCAAGATTTATTAGTTTTTCCCCTTTTCCTCTTTTTGTGAGTGTGTATGTGTATGCTTCTGTGTGAGGTTTTGTCTGTATAGCTTTGCTTCCACCATTTGTCCTAGGGTTCTATCCATCCTTTTTTTTTGTTTTTAAATTTTTTTTCTTTTTTTTCTCTTAATAATTATTTTTTATTTTAATAACTTTATTATATTTTATCTTACTTTATTTTATTTTACTTTATCTCCTTTCTTTTTTCCTTCCTTCCCTCCTTCCTTCCTTCCTCCCTCCCTACCTCCCTCCTTCTTTCTTTCTTTCTACTTTTTCTCCCTTTTATTCTGAGCCATGTGGATAATAGGCTCTTGGTGCAGCAGCCAGGAGTCAGTGCTGTGCCTCTGAGGAGGGAGAGCCAACTTCAGGACACTGGTCCACAACAGACCTCCCAGCTTGTCATAATATCAAACGGCGAAAATCTCCCAGAGATCTCCATCTCAACACCAGCACCCAGCTTCACTCAACGACCAGCAAGCTACAGTGCTAGACATCCTATGCCAAACAACTAGCAAGACAGGAACACAACCCCACCCATTAGCAGAGAGGCTGCCTAAAATCATAATAAGTCCACAGACACCCCAAAACACACCACCAGTCGTGGACCTGCCCACCAGAAAGACAAGATCCAGCCTCATCCACCACAACACAGGCACTAGTCCCCTCCAACAGGAAGCCTACACAACCCACTGAACCAACCTTAGCCACTGGGGAAAGACACCAAAAACAACGGGAACTATGAACCTGCAGCCTGCAAAAAGGAGACCCCAAACACAGTAAGATAAGCAAAATGAGAAGACAGAAAAACACACAGCAGATGAAGGAGCAAGATAAAAACCCACCAGACCTAACAAATGAAGAGGAAATAGGCAGTCTACCTGAAAAAGAATTCAGAATAATGATAGTAAAGATGATCCAAAATCTTGGAAATAGAATAGACAAAATGCAAGAAACATTTAACAAGGACCTAGAAGAACTAAAGATGAAACAAACAATGATGAACAACACAATAAAAGAAATTAAAAATACTCTAGATGGGATCAATTGCAGAATAACTGAGGCAGAAGAACGGATAAGTGACCTGGAAGGTAAAATAGTGGAAATAACTACTGCAGAGCAGAAAAAAGAAAAAAGAACGAAAAGAACTGAGGACAGTCTCAGAGACCTCTGGGACAACATCAAATGCACCAACATTCAAATTATAGGGGTTCCAGAAGAAGAAGAGAAAAAGAAAGGGACTGAGAAAATATTTGAAGTGATTATAGTTGAAAACTTCCCTAATATAGGTAAGGAAATAGTTAATCAAGTCCAGGAAGCACAGAGAGTCCCATACAGGACAAATTCAAGGAGAAATACACCAAGACACATATTAATCAAACTGTCAAAAATTAACTACAAAGAAAACATATTAAAAGCAGCAAGGGAAAAACAACAAATAACACACAAGGGAATCCCCATAAGGTTAACAGCTGATCTTTCAGCAGAAACTCTGCAAACCAGAAGGGAGTGGCAGGACATATTTAAAGTGATGAAGGAGAAAAACCTGCGACCAGGATTGCTCTACCCAGCAAGGATCTCATTCAGATTTGATGGAGAAATTAAAACCTTTACAGACAAGCAAAAGCTGAGAGAGTTCAGCACCACCAAGCCAGCTTTACAACAAGTGCTAAATGAACTTCTCTAGGCAAGAAACACAAGAGAAGGAAAAGACCTACAATAACGAACCCAAAAAATTAAGAAAATGAGAATAGGAAGATACATATCGATAATTACCTTAAATGTAAATGGACTAAATGCTCCCACCAAAAGGCACAGATTGGCTGAATGGATACAAAAACAAGACTCATATATTTGCTGTCTACAAGAGACCCACTTCAGACCTAGAGACACATACAGACTGAAAGTGAGGGGATGGAAAAAGATATTTCATGCAAATGGAAACCAAAAGAAAGCTGGAGTAGCAATTCTCATATCAGACAAAATAGACTTTAAAATAAAGACTATTAGAAGAGACAAAGAAGGACACTACATAATGATCAAGGGATCGATCCAAGAAGAAGCTATAACAATTGTAAATATTTATGCACCCAACATAGGAGCACCTCAATACATAAGGAAAATACTAACAGCCATAAAAGGGGAAATCAACAGTAACACATTCATAGTAGGGGACTTTAACACCCCACTTTCACCCATGGACAGATCATCCAAAATGAAAATAAATATGGAGACAGAAGCTTTAAACGATACATTAAACAAGATGGACTTAATTGATATTTATAGGACATTCCAACCAAAAACAACAGAATACACATTTTTCTCAAGTGCTCATGGAACATTCTCCAGGATAGGATCATATCTTGGGTCACAAATCAAGCCTTGGTAAATTTAAGAAAATTTAAATTGTATCAGGTATCTTTTCTGACCACAACGCTATGAGACTAGATATCAATTACAGGAAAAGATCTGTAAAAAATACAAACATATGGAGGCTAAACAATACACTACTTAATAACAAAGTGATCACTGAAGAAATCAAAGAGGAAATAAAAAAATACCTAGAAACAAATGACAGTGGAGACATGATGACCCAAAATCTATGGGGTGCAGCAAAAGCAGTTCTAAGAGGGAAGTTTATAGCTATACAATCCTACCTTATGAAACAGGAAACATCTCGAATAAACAACCTACCCTTACACCTAAAGCAATTAGAGAAAGAAGAACAAAAAAACCCCAAAGTTAGCAGAAGGAAAGAAATCATAAAAATCAGATCAGAAATAAATGAAAAAGAAATGAAGGAAACGATAGCAAAGATCAATAAAACTAAAAGCTGGTTCTTTGAGAAGATAAACAAAATTGATAAACCATTAGCCAGACTAATCATGAAAAAAAGGGAGAAGACTCAAATCAATAGAATTAGAAATGAAAAAGGAGAAGTAACAACTGACACTGCAGAAATACAAAAGATCATGAGAGAGTACTACAAGCAACTCTATGCCAATAAAATGGACAACCTGGAAGAAATGGACAAATTCTTAGAAATGCACAACCTGCCAAGACTGAATCAGGAAGAAATAGAAAATATGAACAGACCAATCACAAGCACTGAAATTGAAACTGTGATTAAAAATCTCCCAACAAAGAAAAGCCCAGGACCAGATGGCTTCACAGGCGAATTCTATCAAACATTTAGAGAAGAGCTAACACCTATCCTTCTCAAACTCTTCCAAAATATAGCAGAGGGAGGAACACTCCCAAACTCATTCTATGAGGCCACCGTCACCCTGATACCAAAACCAGACAAGGATGTCACAAAGAAAGAAAACTACAGGCCCCTATCACTGATGAACATAGATGCAAAAATGAAAGAAATTAAAGATGATACAAATAGATGGAGAGATATACCATGTTCTTGGATTGGAAGAATCAACATTGTGAAAATGACTTTACTACCCAAAGCAATCTACAGTTTCAATGCAATCCCTATCAAACTACCACTGGCACTTTTCACAGAACTAGAACAAAAACTTTCACAATTTGTATGGAAACACAAAAGACCCCGAATAGCCAAAGCAATCTTGAGAACGAAAAACGGAGCTGGAGGAATCAGGCTCCCTGACTTCAGACTATACTACAAAGCTACAGTAATCAAGACAGTATGGTACTGGCACAAAAACAGAAAGATAGATCAATGGAAAAGGATAGAAAGCCCAGAGATAAACCCACACACATATGGTCACCTTATCTTTGATAAAGGAGGCAGGAATGTACAGTGGAGAAAGGACAGCCTCCTCAATACGTGGTGCCGGGAAAACTGGACAGGTACATGTGAAAGTATCAGATTAGATCACTCCCTAACACCATACACAAAAATAAGCTCAAAATGGATTAAAGACCTAAATGTAAGGCCAGAAACTATCAAACTCTTAGAGGAAAACATAGGCAGAACACTCTATGACATAAATCACAGCAAGATCCTTTTTGACCCACCTCCTAGAGAAATGGAAATAAAAACAAAAATAAATAAATGGGACCTATTGAAACTTCAAAGCTTTTGCACAGCAAAGGAAACCATAAACAAGACCAAAAGACAACCCTCAGAATGGGAGAAAATATTTGCAAATGAAGCAACTGACAAAGGATTAATCTCCAAAATTTATAAGCAGCTCATGCAGCTCAATAACAAAAAACCAAACAACCCAGTCCTAAAATGGGCAGAAGACCTAAATAGACATTTCTCCAAAGAAGATATACAGATTGCCAACAAACACATGAAAGAATGCTCAACATCATTAATCATTAGAGAAATGCAAATCAAAACTACAATGAGATATCATCTCACACCAGTCAGAATGGCCATCATCAAAAAATCTAGAAACAATAAATGCTGGAGAGGGTGTGGAGAAAAGGGAACCCTCTTGCACTGCTGGTGGGAATGTAAATTGATACAGCCACTGTGGAGAACAGTATGGAGGGTCCTTATAAAACTACAAATAGAACTACCATATGACCCAGCAATTCCACTACTGGGCATATACCCTGAGAAAACCATAATTCAAAAAGAGTCATGTACCAAAATTTTCATTGCAGTGCTATTTACAATAGCCAGGAGATGGAAGCAACCTAAGTGTCCATCATCAGATGAATGGATAAAGAAGATGTGGCACATATATACAATGGAATATTACTCAGCCATAAAAAGAAACGAAATTGAGCTATTTGTAATGAGGTGGATAGACCTAGAGTCTGTCATACAGAGTGAAGTAAGTCAGAAAGAGAAAGACAAATATTGTATGCTAACACATACATATGGAATTTAAGGGAAAAAAAATGTCATGAAGAACCTAGGGGTAAGACAGGAATAAAGACACAGACCTACTAGAGAATGGACTTGAGGATATGGGAAGGGGGAAGGGTAAGCTGTGACAAGGCGAGAGAGAGCCATGGACATATATACACTACCAAACGTAAGGTAGATAGCTAGTGGGAAGCAGCCGCATAGCACAGGGATATCGGCGCGGTGCTTTGTGACCGCCTGGAGGGGTGGGATAGGGAGGGTGGGAGGGAGGGAGATGAAAGAGGGAAGAGATATGGGAACATATGTATATGTATAACTGATTCACTTTGTTATAAAGCAGAAACTAACACACCATTGTAAAGCAATTATACTCCAATAAAGATGTAAAAAAAAAGAAAAATAATATTATTATTAATAATAATTAATTGCAGGGCAGAAATTGAGACACAGATGTAGAGAACAAACGTATGGACACCAAGGGGGGAAAGCGGCGGGGGGCGTGGTATGATGAATTGGACGATTGGGATTGACATGTATACACTGATGTGTATAAAATTGGTGACTAATAAGAACTTGCAGTATAAAAAAAAAAAAGAAATAATCTCTCTTTTATAAAATCTCTGAGATTTGCAGATTGTTTATATTACAGCAAAATTTAACCTATTCTGACTGATACAAATATAATATAAATATAAAAAATATATAGTCTTTTCTCACCACCAGTCAGCTAATACATATGATGAGTGCCGTTTTAAGCTTTCAGCCAGTGAACATTCACATGCCATTCTGTGTTTTCTTTAATGGTACTTCCCTTAGTTGTTTTTAGTTCTGCCTTTATTTCTGGTGAAGAATTTTGACTAATTATGACAAGCCACATGTTGGAAATGGCTGTTCTGGAGGTTTCACCTAAACTCCCTAACAGGTTAGACCTTAAAATGTAAACTTTCAAGGAAATGGAGGAAATAGAGGCTAAAGGGCAACACGTAGAAATTGGTGGAAGACATTTGATATGACGAAGGGCAAGCATCACTGCAACCTGAAAGATGTTATTAATTGTATGAATAGTAGCCAGAACAAACCATGGCCAAAAACAGGCCACAGTTCAGGTGTTTTTTGTTTGTTTGTTTTTGTTTTGTTTTTGGCCATGCTGTACGGCATGTGGACCCTAGCTCCCCAACCAGGGATCAAACCTAGGCCCTTGGCAGTAAGAGTGTGGAGTCCTAACCACTGGACTGCCAGGGAATACCCACAGGTGTTTTGAAGATAGAGGATGTCAGGTATCTTTTGCTGCATAACAAATTTCCTCAAACTTAGCAGGAATTCAGAAGTGGTTCTGGTTCGGGGTCCTGCAAGTGTGAGGAGTGCCTTGGAACATGGATCTCATCACAGTGCTGCTTGAGTGTCTGCACAACATAACAGCTAACTTCTTCTAGAGCAAGTGATACAAGAGAACAGGATAGAAGCTTCCATGTTTCTGACCTTGACTCAGAAGTTACATGCTGTCATTTCCACAGTACAGGCATACCTCATTTTACTGTGCTTTGCTTTATTGCACTTCACAGATATTGTTTTTACAAATTGAAGGTTTGTGGCAATCCTGCATTGCCAGACGATGGTTAGTATTTTTTAGCAATAAAGTATTTGTAAATTATACACATTGTTCTTTTAGATGCTACTGCATACTTAATAGACTACAATATAGTATAAATATAACTTTTATATGCACTGGGAAACCAAAAAATTTGTGTGACTCACTTTATTGATATATTTACGTTATTGCGGTGGAATAAACCTGCAATATTAGGTGGTTCCTTTATTTGCTGGAACCAAACCTGCAATGTCTCTGAGGTATGCCTGTATCCTACTTGCTACACAAGTTAACTCTATTCATTATGTAAGGAATTAACATAAGGGCTTAAATACCAAGAGACAAGGATCATTCATGGCCATCTTGGGGGCTGACTACCACACTAGACGAGCCCTTGGCAAAGTGTAACTCAGGGATTGTATCTCGAAGGTGATCCTGCTATAATGGCCTTGCTGTTTGTAGATGTAGTGTTCCCATTCTAGAAACACAATCTATTCCATCCCATCTGCATCTACCCAATGGAATATAATTAACAAATTTCAATACAAAAAAAAATGATTGAGACACCTCATGAGCTACTATTAGCTTAAAAAAAGATATTCTACCCCAATGTTCCAAAGTATTTTATTATTATCTGCACAAAATTGAAAATAATTGAAAAGATTGAGCTTCTGAAATCTCAACTAAATCTTTCCTTAAGTATATTATTTTTCTATCATGTAAATATCAAGATATATTAACCAAGAAAAGTTAAATTATAATTTTTCTAAAAGTAAAATTTGAAAAAAAAATTAAGAAGAACATTGTACATTTACATTGTACAGCACTCACTGTCAGCAGCAACTGTACACTTTTGGAATAATTATTTCCTCAGATTATTCTGCAAAGATTGATAATCATCATTTTGATTTTGCTCCTTTTCTCATGTCTTTAAAATTGGAAATATTTCTTGATTTTCATTATAATGACAAATTCATTATATACTTTAAGAATTTTCATTTGAATAAAAGTTTAAAGTTTTTATTATTCCATTAGAAAGACAAATATAATATTTCACTTACAAATTTTTAGCAAGACATTATTTCTACCCTCGTTTGAAATTGAATTAACATTCTAAAATTCATGTTGATTTCCT